>NC_090989.1:182169166-182472196 GCF_041146395.1 Eulemur rufifrons | reverse complement strand
ATGGTGAGAGATAAGGGTCTAGTTCATTCTTCTGCATATGGATGTCCAGTTTTCCCAGCACCATTTATTGAAGAGATGCTCCTTTCCCCATGGTATGTTCTTGGCACCTTTGTTGAAGATAAGTTCACTATAAATGTATGGATTTATTTCTGGGTTCTCTGTTCTGTTCCATTGGTCTATGTGTCTGTTTTTAATGCCAGTACCGTGCTGTTTTGATTACTACAGCTCTGTAGTATAATGTAAAGTCAGGTAATGTAATTCTTCCAGTTTTGTTCTTTTTTGTTTAATATAGCTTTGGCTACTCTGGGTCTTTTGTGGTTCCAAATAAATTTTAGGATTATTTTTTCTATTTCTGTGAAGAATGTCATTGGTATTTTGATGGGGCTTACATTGAATCTGTAGATTGCTTTGGGTAGTATGGACATTTTAAATATTGATTCTTCCAGTCCATGAACATGGAATATCTTTTCATTTTTTTTGTGTCCTCTTCAATTTCTTTTTGTGAATGTTTTACAGTTTTCATTATACAGATCTTTTACTTCTTTGGTTAAGTTTATTCCTAGGTATTTTATTTTATTCATAGCTATTGTAAATGGGATTACTTTCTTGATTTCTTTTTCAGATTATCTACTGCTGGCATTTGGAAATGCTACTGATTTTTGCAACTTTACTGAATTTGTCTATCAGTTCTAATAGTTTGTTTTGTGGAGTCTTTAGGTTTCTCTAGATATGAGATCATATCATCTGCAAACAAGGATAATTTGACTTCTTTTTTTCCAATTTGGATTTCCTTCCTTTGTCTTATCTAATTGCTCTAGCTAGAGTTTCCAGTACTATGTTGAATAACAATGGTGAAAGTGGGCATCTTTGTCTCATTCCAGATCTTAGAGGAAAGGCTTTCAGTTTTTCTCCATTCGGTATATCCTTGAGAATGACCCATGAGCTGAGGAGAGGAATGTGTATTTTGTAGCTATTGGATGAAATGTTCTATAAATATCTATTAGGTCAATTTGGTCTATAGTGCAGGTTAAATTCAATGTTTTTTTTGTTGATTTTCTGTCTGGATGATCTGTCCAATGCTGAAAGTGGAGTGCTGAGGTCTCCAATGATTATTGTATTGGGGTCTCTCTCTTTAGCTCTGATAATTGCTTTATTTATCAGGGTCTTCCAGTGTTGAGTACATATATATTTAGAATTGTTATATCCTCTTGCTGAATTGATAGTGACTTTCTTTGTCTCTTTTTATAGTTTTTGTCTTGAAATCTATTTTATCTGATAGTATGCCTACTGCTGCTTTTTTAATTTTTCATTTGCATGGAATCTTTTTCCATCTCTTGATTTTCAGTTTATGTGTTTCCTTAGAGGTGAAGTATGTTTCTTGCAAACAACATATGGTTGGCTATTCTTTTTTTTTATTCAGCCACTCTATGTCTTTTGATTGGGGAGTTTAGTCTAGTCACATTCAATATTATTATTGATAGGTAAGGACTAACTACGGCTATGTTATTATTCGATTTCTGGTGCTTTTGTGGTTCTCTCTTCTTCCTTCTTTCCTTCCTGTCTTCCTTTATTAAAAGTGATTTTCTCTGGTAGTGTGTTTTAATTTCTTGCTTTTTATTTTTTGTGTATCTGTTGCAGTTTTTTGATTTTAGGGTACCATGAGGCTTGCAAAATACATTTTATAACCAATTATTTTAAACAACTCTGCCTACAAACAAAAAAACAATCAAATAAACAAAGAGAAATTTAACAGAAATTCTACCCTTTAACTCCATCCTCACCCTGCTTTTTAACTTTTTGTTTCCATCCATATCTTTTTATACTATATCTTTTAAAAAGTTCTTGTAGTTATTTTTGATAGGTTTGTTTTTTTGTCTTCCTACTCATGATGTCATTTATTTTCATATAAACTAAAATGTGGAGAAGTAGCTCCTAATACTGTCTTCCAGTATATGAGAGAGTGATAGAGAAAAAGATGTTTTATTTTAGATTGAAGACAGCATGAGGCAGGATTTTCATTTCCAGTGTGCAAGATGTACATTAGATTTTTTTTGTTACCTATTTAATTATAGAGTTTATGAGGGCAGAATATCTGCAGAACTATGTTTTTTGGAGCTTTTTACATATTGTACTAATCTTTAAAACCTAGGTTGGTGAAACAGGGGTGTGGACATCATTGCAAATCAGGTGATAAAAATATAGCTTGTTAATGTGCTATGTGAAGCTTATGAGTCTGTATTGTTTGCAGTGTGGAAGTATTCTTTTCTTCTTTGCCTGATCATCTAAATTAATTGAAGCATAGGTACACAGGTAAAAACTTTATCTGAAGGTTATTCACTACTGTAGTGTGTGTGTGTATATATATGTGTATATATATATGAATGGACACATACATGTATATATGTATAAGTACATATATCTATATATGTGTGTATTAACATAAAGACAATTGAAAGTTGACTATATTCTGATTTCTTTTTGCTGGTTCAATGTAGATTAGGTCTATGAGTTACCAACCCAAGGGAGACTTAGAAGTAGATTCCAGTCTGAATTTTGTTTCCATGGTAACTCATCAGCAACCATAGCTTGTTCTACTTCTTTTTCTAGCTGTTTAATTGACTTAGATCTTTATTTTGGTGTAGTAAAAAAGATTTGACTATTTGTAGGAGTTATGCCAAGTGCAAAGAATCTGAGGAATAAGAAAAGGTTGATTTCCAAAGGGAAGAGTTTATTAGAAATATGGGGTGTATTGATGCTGATCTTGCCAACATTGCCAGATTTAGAAACTGGGGGCATGATTAGATTGTCATTTAGCCAGAGAACGCAGGAATATCTTCAGCCTCTCTGCCACCAATTGACAATCTCCACAAGGTCCCTGAAAGCAAGAAAGGCACTAAAGGGTCTCCAGCCAGCCAGGAGTTAGTGATCAGAGTTTAGGTCCAAACCAGTGCAGAGGCTGGGAAGCAGCACCACGTGGAGCTCCACTTCTTCCCAAGCAGCTTCCCAAGAAGCAGAGGGCAAGGCCTTCATATTCTGCATCACAGCCCTGGCCCCAAACTTGGGTCAGGTCTCAGCACCCTACTGGGGAGACAGGGGGATAATTACCTCCAACTTTGTTAAACACACAAAAAAAGTGAGAGAGTTTGCCTCTGAGGCTTGGTGGTGAGTTGTGGGGTAATAGTCTCTGTGAGAGACAACTCGGCCATGGTTTGGTTCATCTTCCTAGAAGAAAGAATGTGCATGAAAGAAAGCCTTGCTGTATACATCTGTGCTGAGGTTTTGATCTGTCACGGCACCTCCCGCTGGTGAAAAGACACTGTCTGCACCAAAGAATCTGAACTGTGAGAGGTGAGAAGGAAGGAACCTGGTTACCTTTCCACAGAAGCAAATGAGAATGGACACTAGGCTTCCATCTTCCTTTTTCCAATTTGCCATACCACTTGCCATTGACAAATTAGTCCGCCAACCTGAGGGGGCTCATTATTGACCCAGAGACACCCTGAATGTTGAAGACCAGGGGCACATTTGCAATGGTCAGACACACCTGTTCCTTCCCCAGCAGCAACTCACTCAGCGTCCTAAGGCAGTGGCCAAGTCAGTACTGGGACTTGAGCGCCGCTCCCTGCTGCTCCCTACTCTGCTTCTGTAGGTCCACCAGCTCTTTCTTGTCATCATTTTTTTCCCTTATGTTTACTTGTTTGTTTCAATGTGGCTGTTTTCTGGGCTGTGAGTCTAGCTTGGTTAAAATTTTGTGTATTATTTAACACCCCAGATTCTGTTAGAGATAGAACTTCCATATTGTTACTGAATTCTTTAAGTGCAAGGGGGAAACGAGAATATAAATTTAAGGCCCAAGGAAGCTTGTTTAATATGAATGCATACAATAAGATGACAGCACCTTATTGCTGTGAAGAGGCAGAGAGTATAATTAAGCACATGTCGTCTTTGAGGAGAACTCTCTACTGATCTTCATTTGGCAAATCAAGTGTTTTCTCTGAGAGGCCCTTCCTGGCTCCACTCACAGTTTTCCTACCTTTCCTCAGTGTTCTCACAACACTGGGCTCAAAGGCAATTATAGCATTTGCTACCTTGTTATAATTTCCCATTTCCACGTAAACTGGCCCAGGCCATGCCCCGTGACGGTTTTCCATTACAGGGAGGACAGAACATATCCCTTAAGCGTGTGATACGAGACCCTCTGCCGTCTGCCCTCCCTTCTCTCTCTGGCTTTATTTAGTGCCGTGGCTGTTCTCACAGCACTCTGCACCCCTAGTCTGCTATTTCTCTCATGACCCCTTTTCTTTTTGTAGCACTTATGTCAATTTAGTGCACATTTATTTCTGTGATTATTTATTGATGTCAAAGGAGAGACAGGGTAATTCTCAAAACATGATCTACCACTAAATGGATCAAGGTGCTCCCGCCATGGCAAACGCGGGGCTGGAGAGGGCACAGGTGGGGGCCTGGTGGAATCTTGTCTGGTGGCTTCTCATCTCCATGAAGTGCAGGACCAAGCCTTAAAGAGAGGAGGAGAGGGGACAGTGACAGAATATTTACTCATATGGGACTCAGTTTCTTTAGCCATAAGAGGGATAATGATAGGACTTCATTTGTAGGATTCTGTGAGGATGAAGTGAAGATTATATATAAAAGCTCTCAGAGTGGTGCCTGGTGCCTGGTGCCTGGTGCATGGTGAGCCCTACACACATACTGACAGTCACGGGAGGGGAGCCAGCCTGGTACTGTGAGGTACTGTGGACATTACAGGTTGAATTGGGGCCCCCTAAAATGTATGTGTTGAAATCCTAATTCCCACTATCTCAGAATGTGACCTTATTTGGAAATAATGTTATTGCAGGTATAATTAATTAAGTCAGGATGAGGTCTTACTGGACTAGGGTGAGCCCCTAATCCAACATAACTGGTATCCTTGTAAAATGGGGAAATTTAGACATATTCACTCACACAGAGAGAATGTCACATAAAGATGAAGGCATATATTGGGGTGACACATCACCTTCAAGGCAAGGAACACGAAAGATGTCCAGCAAACCACTGGAAGCTAGGAGAGAGGCCTGAAATAGATTGTTCCTCACAGCCCTTAGAAGGAACCAACCCTACTGACACCTTGATCTTGGACTTCTAGCTTCCAGGACTGTGACACAGTAAATTTCTGTTGTTCAAGCCACCCAGTTAGTGATACTTTGTTAAGGAAGCCCTGGAAAAACAAACATAGGTTATAAGAGCAGAGGCTTTGGAGAATAATTGGTTTGATTTAAATGAAGGTTCCATCTTCTGTAGAACATTATATAAATTATGCAATGCTCTCCTCTCATCTGTAAACGTGGGAGAGTAGGAGCAAACATGTAGCACAGGCTTACTCTGGGTATTGTTCTCTTATGTCTCATAGTATTTCATGCTATACCCCGAGTACTAATCTATTCTCTCATATGTTCTTTACAACCCTGGAAATAGGTCCTATTAGCCTCCTTAATTTATGGCTGCAGAAGCAGCGGCAGAAGGGTGAGCAGGTGGCAGACCAGGTCATCTAGCTTTAACGTTCACCGTCTGACCCACTTTTCTCCATCACTTCCCTGGCACCTGCCTCACAGGTGTGCTAGGGAGATAAAGTGGAGCACACAGAACAGTGCCTGGTGTGTAGCAAGAGGGCAGTGAAAGGTTTGCTGGCTGATTACTTAAGGATAGTGAGGAAGGGGTGTGACTGATGTTGTGGGTAACGGAACAGGCTTCTTACTAACACTAAGTAAAAGTGGGAGGTACCTGGGCTGTGTTCAGTGTCCACTTGAGGACAGTTTGATGGCATAGCTTTTCTCTGACAATGTTTATATTTTAGGAAGGATTTAGTTCCTGTATGAGTGTGATGGTGTGAGACAGCAATTTCCTTCTGGATATCATACTAAAGCAAAAAGATGAATGGGGAAAACCTAGCAACTCTTTTTTCAGTGAAAGTAGGTGATAGATATAATATGCTGAGTCAAAAGTGCCTACAGACTGCCCAAAGTGGCTCAGATCGCCATAGAACCCATGTGGGGTGAAACATGACACACCTTCCCCACAAAGGTGGGGGCTAGGGAGGATGGAGAATGGAAAGTGAAATAGAACAGGGAGAAAGAATATTTACACTGGCTGTAATAGCTGGAAGTCAAAGTCACGCTTAAGACATTTGACAAACTTTGTATGATTTTTAAAACATTTATCAAAATGGGAATAGATAAATACAACCTTGACATTATAAAACTATATTTATCTCAACCCAAAAGCCAGCATCAAACAATAAGAACAACACTAGACTTGTTCCTAACTAAAGGTCAAAACAAAATAAGGAAGCCCCTATCACCACTATTATTTGACACTTATTGGATGTACAATTAGAGAAGAGAAAGAAAGAAGTTACATCTTAACAAATTTTAGAAGGAGGTGATAAGGTGAATATAATGGGAATTATATCTAAATAAAGCTGTTATTTAAAAAGTGGCAAAATGATTACTGTTTTGCAGATATGATAATGTGATCACATACCTGGAAAATTTAGGAGTAACTATAATATTAAGCTATCAAAATTTGACTTAACTAGGGTACAGTTAATATGCAGATGTCAATAGCTTTCATATATGTAAACAGCAAGCAAAGGAGGCATTTTGTATTGTAAAGTTGCAATGTCAGAGATGGACCATGCAGTGCAACAGGTAAACTGGGTGGTATTCCAGAAGAAAAAAAAAGTTGAATCTATGTCATAACGCTGTATACCAAGAAAAATTCCAAACATATTAAAGATTTAAGTGGGAAAAAATGAAATTATGAAATTGCTGAAAGAAAACATGAAAGAACTACATTATGACCTTGGAGGAAAAAAAAAACAAAAAAAAAACCTTGAAGTAGAGAAGGTCTTACTAAATATCTCTCAAAATCTAGAAGCTATAAAAAAAGATCAAATTCAGCTACATACATTTTTCAGAAAAGACTTGCATAGCAAAAATCAACATAAGCAAAGTCAAAGCACAAATGACTAAATAGGAAATAGTTTTGTAACTCATTTGTGGATAAAGACTCATTCATATCTGCCCGACACTTAGCTAAGAGTAAGGATTGTTATCAGCAACTAAAACTGACAAAAGTTCTGCTTTTTTGTATCTTACATTCTAGTTACTTTACAACTTGGTGTTTTCTTCATGTATGAAGAGCTCTAGAAATTGCTTAAGACCAACAACTTAATTGAAAAGTCAGAAAAAGACAAACAGCTGGTTTACAGCAAAAAAAGAAAAAAAATGCAATACAATGAATTAAGCATACAATGGCTCTTGACCAATAAAACAAAAAAAATCAACTCATAAGAGAAATATAATTAAAAATATACTCAAGCACCATTTTTTACTTATCAGATCAACAAAATCTAGAAGCTTAACACAATGTGCTGGTGAAGCTGTGGAGAACAGGCTTACTCACCTCCTGCCTGGGAGTCTACAACCTCAATTTGAAGGGAATAGGAATATCTGTTAAGAATATAAAAGCAAAGACCCTTTGAGCCAAGATTTTTCCTTTGAGAAATTTAGACTCAGATATTTTTGCAGGTAACAAATGTCATATGAACAATATAATCTATTAAAGTGCTTTTTGTAATAGCAAAGGTTAGAATCTCCTCCTCAATAGGGGATTAAAGTGTAGTACCTGTATCCCCTGCCCCAGGGTCAGCAATCCTCAGCCCACAGGCCAGGTTCAGCCTGTGTCTGTGTGGCCCACCAGCTAAGAATGGCTTTTACATTTTGAATGGAAAAAAAAAAAGTCAGAGGGATAATATTTTGTGACACACGCAAACTATATGACATTCTCATTTCATTGTCAATAAAGTTTTGTGGGAGCACAGCCATCTTTGGTTACATATTGTCTGTGGCTTCTTCTGGGCTCTAGAGTTGCGTAGTCGTGACAGAGGCCCCAAGTGTCACTCCCATTGTTCACACTGCTGCTCGGCTCACTACAAATTGCAGAGATGCAATTAGAACTTGACAATGGTTCTAGTACCATACAGCTAATCGAATTTCATGACCTCAATACAGCAATCAAAATTATAAAAATCCTTGTATACAAACACAATTTTTATTTGGAGGTAATGTTTATATATTCAGGATCAAAGACTTCTGGAAAAAAATAAAGGAACATTTGTATGTGCACAACTTTAAAAAAAAAGTGGCAGAAAAATAGTTTTTTATCCTTTGATAATTTTCTAGAACAACACAAATCCAAGAATAAAATATTATTTTATCAAAATGTAGATTTCTAGACTATCATCTCAGAGATATGTAGCATACTTAATAGAGAATGAGGAATTTATTTGAAATTTTCAGCTGATTGGAGGGAGCCTTCCGGACACTTAACAATGAACACATACACTAATTATGATTTTAAAGCTCGAATGACATTTTTCACAATGCTGGGTTTTGCGGCATACATTTATATCTGTTGCAAACCAAACTTTTTCCCATTTTTCTGCCAAAATAAACATAAGCTCCAGCACTTGCTTCCATGGCATTCACATTGCATTTTTCAGCCTTCATCAGCATTTGCTATTTTATTTTCACTCTGTGGTTTTCATGGAAACCATTCCTACTCTCTCCTGAGTCGTGCAGTGTCTGCCTTTCAGATATAACTCAATTAACACCCTGCTAATTTATCAGTGGATCAGATAATTATTAAGTAATGTTGATCAAAAATCTTCCGATCATCTCTCCTGTAAACACTGCAGCCAGAACTGCTTATTGGCCTCAAAATGTCAGTTTCTCTATGCGCTTGGTCTTAAGATGTAATACACTGGTGGGGGAAAAAACATTGAACAAGATGCTTAATGAATCAAAATGTACTCAGGTTGAATAATTAGAAATTCCCAGTTAATTACTAGAAAAGAAAATAATTAAATTACAGTTCAGTTTTTATGTGGGTTACCAGCATGAAAGCTATGATGGGCCCTTTCAATCATTTTTCCATTAAAAGGCAGCAGGGACATTGAGAGATGTAATTTTTCTTTTTTTTTTTTGTCCTTTCCAAACTATATCATTTAAATGGTGTTTTATACCTCAGTTGCTTATACAAACAACTTTGTATGTTAATTGGCTTCGAGGACGGAAGCTCAGCTTATGGATATACCAAGAAGCATTAGGTATTTCTAAGTAAATATTCAGGTTAAGATTTATAGACATCTTGATTTCCTGGTTCTAGTTATTTAATTGAGAGTTCTTTAGAACTTATAGTGCAATTTGGCTATTCTAAAGAGGACTTTAATAAGTTATCTGCTCTGTAGCTACAGGAATAATTATAATTAAAAACCACAGTTAAATTTGTTTAAAATAGAAGATAGGAAAGAAGGTTATTACTTTAAACCTAGAATAGGAGGTAAGTCAATAAAATCCATCCATCTATTTTTTAATCTCGCCTTGTAGTTCTTTCATAATCAACGATTAAAGGAAGGGGCGGGGAAAGGTAGGTAGAAGTAGAGACTGACATTAAGATAGTTGTGGGATGAGAAAGTCTCAGGACTCTAGACCAGGGCCTGCCTCAAACACGAATTGCAGTTTGTCTTGTATATTATGGGATATTGTGATACATGACAGATGCCCCAAGTCCTAGCATTGGGAAGTGATATTTTTAGTAAGCTTGCTCTGTCAGCCATCCTCTTTAAAGTGTTAACATTCCCAGGAAAAAGAGATTATTACTTTAAGTTTTCCTTGTCAAAATGTGTGTGTGTGGTGGGAATGCTGGCCACATAGGTGGGGAAAACTGGGAAAGGGAGAGGACGGGAGTCGGAGACATTGATGAGGACCTCCATGTGTGTAGTTTTGATAACATTCAGCTTTGTTCTTGGGTCTCTTTAAGTCCACCAGCAAGGGAAGATGTCCATGAGTTAGTATGTGGCACCTCCTAAGAGAGTGGCTCTCAGACTTTACTGTGATCAGAATCACCAGGAGGGCTTCTTGTTTATAAAGCCCCGTTCCAGAGTTTCTGATGCAGCAGCTCAACAACCTGTCCAAGGAATGAGGCCCAAGAACCTGCTTTTCCAAGAGGTTCCCAGGTGCTGTTGATGCTGCTGGCTGGGAGCCCACCCTTTGAGAATCACTGTTAAGTAGGTAACTTTCGTGTATTTGGTGGAGAAGAGGAAGAAGGGAGGTACGTTCCCCTTTAAAAAAAAAAAAGTCAAGGCTTATTGCTGGGATCATACAGGTTCTCTGATTTTTTTTTTTTTTTTAAACTGCATGAAGGGTAAATGGGAAAGTTGTGTTTGAGAGAATATTAGCAACTTACAGGAAATATTTTCCCAGTAGGAGAATTGTTTCTCATGTTTTATGAAAGGACCAAGTTTGGCGATGGACTAACAGCTATCATACGTTAATCTTTTCCATCTTGTAGCCGGCCTTGGAAAGCTTGGTCAGTCCATCCCGTCAGCTGTGTGGCCTTTCACCGAGTGGTGCCTCCGGAAGCCTTCCTAAAACTGAAACTGGAATTTCGAAATCTTGTAGAGACTAGTGTAGCAATTGAGTTCCAAAGTTTGGTGTGAATCAGAATTACCCAGCACAAGAATAAAAAAGATAGAGGCCCAGGCTCACTGAAGTAGTCTGAGGCCTGTGTCTCTCTCTTTTTACAAGTTCTCAGACGAATCTAATGTATAGCAAAGTTTAAGAACCTCTGATTTAGAGCTATGCTTGTCAAACTATGGTGAAAACTAGATTTTTAAAGACATTTTAATCATCATAGACTAATACTTTTGTAAAAAGGAATAAAATTAATTGCTAGAAAAATGAAATTTAAAAACACATGTAAAACATAAGCCCCTGGAGGTAATAGACTATGATGCTGCCAGAGGGCTTCTGCTGCAGCAAACAGCTGCAGAGCCTGGAGGTGCTAAAGAGTGAACAGAAACAGACAGAGTCTGCTGGGGAGCACGTGACCAGAGGGAAAGGGGAGGAGAGCAATCTGAAGTAAGTTTTCTATTTTTGTGCCTTTTACCCTTATGCTGAGTGCAGTTAATTCAGCCCACAGTGGTAGTGGCAGCTGGGGGACACTGGTGGGAAAATCTTCCAAACACTGCTGTGCAAAACTCAGGGATCGAATGGTTGCTTTGGGCATCATCCTAACTCTTGATGGTTTTTGATTATGGTGGAGGTTACATGGCTGTATCTAACTACCAGAATTCATCAAACTATACCCCTGAAATGAGGTACATATTATTGTATATGAATTGTACCTCAATAAAGCTATGAAAAATCCATAGATTAAAATCAATAAAATAACATATACTTACAATGAATACATCAGAAATACATTAAATGGAAATTAGAAAATTATGAAGAAATTGAGTAGTTTTCCAAGAAACACAAATGGGTTTTATTATCTTTATTTCCCAAATTGCAAAGACAATAAAATGTCAACCTAAGAAGGTATCTCATCCAACATTCTTATTTTTATAGTTTGGATAACTGAATGCTGGAGTTCTTGCAAATCAATCAGTGTTGTGATGAGAGTTAATGGAATATTTGGCTTAGTTTTAGGGGTTTCCAGAACTGATGAATATAGGTACATAAAATATTCATAATTTATTGTTAATATCAATAAAATTAATAAAATATAAGCCTCAAAATATTATATTTCAACAGGCATAAAATTACATGATCAAATTTTTATAAATGTTTCTAAACGCTTACAATTTCTGTCTCTACCTATTTCATTGAAGACTAGTAATACACAGATCATAGACATTCCCATGTCTGTGAATCACACTTCATGTAGCTTCAGTCTAGAGGACTGGAGTCAACCAGTTGTCCCAGGCAGAGTCACCAAAGGTGAATTTATAACTACTGTTTTGGGAGTTGCAAATAAATAATTCACTGTATTTGGCCTGTATCCATTTTGTTGCTATAAAACCAAGGCAATGATTTTTGTAAATGTATTCTATTAGTTATTTGAGTACATATTTATCTCCATTACTAAACTCCAAGTTGTTTAAAGCAGATCCATAACCTATTCAACTCTCTCTGGAAGAGTCTGGCACAGTCTTATAAATTGTAGCCACTCAAATATAATATTTGTAGAACTTAATGTTTGTTGAAAGAACACCAGCTGTGTTTTAGTTCTTTACACCATCACCCATAAAACTGACTTATAATTAAAGCAAAGTAATATTTTTAACGTAACTGAAGATTTTGGTGGAGACAAACCAAGACACAGTTATAGTTCTGACATTAATTATCATAAAGCTACAGCAAGCAAAGCGAAACTTATTTGATGATACATGAGAACTCTTTGATGTTATGAGATGATTAAATATAAAATTGAACACTGTGGGCAATTGACACAGTATATTTAACTCAGATCATGAATAAGACCCCAAGACTGTGTCAGACAATATGCTATAAAGGTAAGTTATATAACTCTTTAACATAATAGTAAATTCCTGCTGACAAACCAGATATTTTGCTGCTTGGAACGTGTTCATGCCTCAGCTTGCTCTATTATTCAGAAGATATACTTCAGAAATGTACACTAACAAGATCAATATGAAATATAATTCAAATAGAGCTAAATCAAATGCGGAAGGTAAAGGAACATTCAAGGTAAGTCTGGAAATTCACATGTTGGCAGCCATCTTATAACCAGGCTGCAATTTCAATAATATAATATTGATTATTGCTTATATTTCATTATTTAAAGCAACCTTAATAATCTTTGACAATATAATATTTTATTGATCCCACTTGGCACCAGGAGGCAACCATGAGGACCATGATCAGAATAGGATTGGTAATTAGGAGACACCCTGAAGCTAGCTGGAGTAGGTTTCCTGAGAATAGGAGAATCAGGGCAGAGAACAAGAGATGGTCCCTATAGATGGGTATGAAAGGCCAGAGACAGGGAAAAGTAACTAAAGGAATCTGGAGAGGCACTGTGAGCAGAGGTCATGGAAAAAGTAGTCCTCATTCATGTAGTGACCCAGGAACAGATATATTCTTCTCTCCTTCAGTTCTTGGTAAATATCCTAGCTCCACTTACCAGTTTGTATGACCCTGAGCAAGTTGCTCAATGTCTCTGTGGCTTAGTTCTATCAGGTAGAAGATATGCCTTTTTAAGCTGGGAATTAAACAGGGTAATACCTGTATAAGACTTAGAGGAATGTCTGGCTCAGGATCTAATACCCACTAAAAGTTAGCTTCTTGCCCTGGTGATGGTTGTTTGTGTTAGTTTTATTATCATTGGACACCTATCTTATGCCAGGCATATTCACTAAACAAGTAAAATGAATGGACAATCATGTCCTTAAATTTTTTGCCAAGTGGTATAAAGGAGATAAAAAGCATGCTGGGATATTGAGCCTAAGAATACTGATTTATAGAAATGCCCCCTGTATTTTTAGAGACAAGATTTGATTTCAGAAGTCAAGCAAGGCTTTGCCTTAAAGAAAAATATAAGCATGTTAGTTCGCATGTCAAAAAGCTGCCTCGCCTCAGGAGGGCATCTCAATGGTCAGTAACAGCTGCATTCAAAGTGCAGCTGTAATTTGGCCTTATGGGTCTCACCTGTTTTGAAAGACAAAGCAGGTCTTGCCTAGAGCCATAGGTTGCCAGAGCTGATCGACAAAGACAGACCTCCCAGGGAGGAGAGCTGATTATGAAATATGCTGAGAGCTGATTAAACAGATATATTGCCCGAGCTGGGCCCAGACGAACTATGTGTTTAAAATAAGCAAAATAAGGCACAACTCATGTTGACTTCTGAAATCTGTTTTAGCTCAAAACAACCAGAGCCACGATGTCTCTGTTTTTGCTAAAGTAATAGCCGTATCATAAACCTAGAAGTTTACCCTAAGAAGATTTAACTCACTGTTTACCTAGATAGAGTTAGTTGAATGATCTGTAGTAGCCTGTTAGATGACTTTTGACCCTGAACCAAACTATCTATCATTGTGTAAATCCCGTTGCCAAGGGATGTATCTGCCCTATAAGTACCTGTGTAAAAGTTCAGTCTTGGTTACATTTTTGCGGGAAAGATGTAATCTTCTGGACACCATCCTTGTCTATTTTCATAAACCTTTACTTTATATACTGTATCTTTGGCTCTGCATATTATTTTTTATTTCTGTTTCCTGCTATTTTTCATCCTTTGAGACGACCCCTGCCTGAGGGACCTGACCAGAAACACCCTTTGTGGGGAGCGTAGCTAACTCCCCGCACTGGGAGAGAAGAAGAGGGGCCTGAAGTCATCTGGGAACTCATCTAGAAGAGAAGGACCTCCTCTCTCCAGCCATAAATGCAGAAAAACTATAGGGAAGCAATAGATGTTTAGATGTTAAAAGATAATAGAGATTTTTATGAGAGCAGAGAGGCCTTGTTTTATACAAATGGAAGTTAGGAGCAGAAAAATTAGGACAGTGAGCTGCCTCATGAGGAAGTGAGCACTCTCGTTTGGAAGTGTTTGAATAATGTAGAGGCTAAACAAGTAGTTCAGGGCTTTAGAGAAGGGATTCTGGCATTGAACCAAAAATTGTGCTCTACAATCTCTTGTACCTTTGATACTCCAGGAGTCTGTGTTCTCATGGTACTTAATTTTTCTGTTGGATTTTACACTGTATCTTTTCACATTGTTTTCTGATAGTTTTTCAAGAAGTTATAATATATATACTTGTCAACATCAACTCAGATATCATATCACATACAATGAAAGAATGTTGTTATTATATAGTCCTACTTAAACACCTCTCCTCATTCCTTTTTCTCTAGTTGTCATATGTATTTCATCTAGGTACATTATAAACCCCAAACTACAATGTCATATTTGCTTTACATAGTTACATAAATTTTAAAGATATTAGAAGGAAAAAAAGTGATCTTTTATATTTACCCACATATTTAACATTTCTAGTATTCTTAGTGCCTTCCTAGGAATGCAAGTAGCATTTACCTCTAGTCTGAAGAACTTCTTTAGTGTTTTATGTAATAAAAATCAGCTGATGACAAATTCTTAATTTTTATTTAGCTAAAATTCTGTTTTCCTTCATTCTTGAAGGTTATTTCTGCTTGATATAAAATTCTGTGCTGACAGTTTTTCTCCTCCTCTCAACTCTTTAAAAATGTTATTACACTATCTTCTGGACTTCATTTTTTTCTGATGGGAAGTCAGTAATACGTGGTACTTTTGGCCCCTGCATATATTGTGGTGTGTTTTCTCTGGCTTATTTGATGTTTTGTCTTGATCTTTGGATTTTAGAAGTTTGATTATGGTATGCCAAGGTGTGGTTTTCCTAGTATTTATCCTCCTTAGCACTTTCTGTTCTTCTTGAATCTGTAAATTTATGTCTTTGACCAAATTTTGGAAAAATTTTGCCATTATTTAAGTATTTTTTTTTAAAGCAATTCTCTATCCTCCTCTAGAATCCAATTACCTGTATTTTAGACTGCTTGATATTGCCCCATGGATCTCTGAGGCTGTATTTTGTTTCCAACCCTTTCCCTTTTTTGTTCTTGAGATTAGATATTTCTATTGATTTGCCTTCGAAGTCATTGACTCTTATCCCACCCTAAATCTGCTATTAATCTCATACAATTAACTATTTTCACATTTTGTATTTTTAGCTCTCAAATTTCCATTTGATTTCTTTATATGCTTTTTAGTCCTCTGATGAGATTTCCTATTTGTTCATTTACTAAGTACATATTTTCCTTTATGGTCTTTAGCATAATTGTATTTAAAATGCTTTCATGCTAATACAACATCTGAGTCATCTCAAGTTCAATCTACATTCATTTCCTCTTTATTATAAGTCATATTTTTTTGTTTCTGCATATGTCTCAACTTTTCAATTTTATCCTCAACTTTGCCAATGATATATTGTAGGGACTTGGTATTCTATTACATTCTTCTGTCAAATATTTAAAAATTTTGGCAGACAGTTAACTTGGCTAAACTCAAATTACAAAGCCATATCTCCTTTGTGATTGGTAGTAGCTTAAATCTCTGTGCAGCTCTTTTAGTCTTAGTTGGGCTACTTGGAGTTTGTCCCATTTGTGGGGTCAGTCAGAGATTTGAGCAGAGTTTATACCCAGTATTTGGGGTTTTCACTTCCTGGTTATTTTCTTACCAGGATCCCCCCTAACTTTCTACTTCTAGACACTTCAAACTCTATCCTTTGGTTCTTCAAATCAGTTAAACTGCAAGTTTGTATCTAAATTATGATATCCTATATGGCACTATGGAGGGCCTGACTTCTTATAGAAGGGATGGAAAAACAGGATCCTCACTAAGATTGTGCCATTGCCTTCTTCCAGATACCTTCTTCCCCCTCCCAACTCCCAGGGCTTGCCTATTTTTTGCTGCTCTTTAGTGCCTTCAGGTAATTTTTTTCAGAGTTTATAGTTTTTCTCTGTGGTCTGATAGAAACTATGACACTGTAACTGGAAGCAAAATTATTTTAATATACTTGAAAATACAAGAGCAACTTTGCTTTTAATTAATCTGCAAGACTGCAATATTGAAACAAGATTTCCCCTGTTGTGTTGTTATTCAGGTTACTCAGGATAGAATAAATATTCTGTGTGTCCTTGAATCCAGTCCCATCAAGAACAAAATGAAAGAGCAATACATACGTAGTGATAATGTATTTGACACGACTCCTACTCCTTTCCAAATTTGTAATTTACTTTCATGCTATTTATCATATTTTTTATAAAGCAATTACTACCAAATATATTATTATAAAAGTGGTATGTAATGTGGTACTTGCACAAACTTCAGCATCCAAGAACAATTTGAAATAGCTAAACATCAATTACTTTGTTTTTATTAAAGAAAATGGATCTTCTTTTAGGATTTGTTGAGCTTAAAATGCCATCTTAAGAAAATAAATCAAACTCTAAGATATTCATTGGTTTACTCTGAAATGTACCAAATAAATTTACCTAAATAAGTGAAGGGAATTAGAAAAACAATTTCAGTCTTCACCTGATTAAGTCAGTGATCCTATATGATTAGGACATAGCAGGTCAGCTCCCAAGCTGTACTTAATTTAGAGGTTGCCATTTTCTGGAAAATCTAATTAGCCTACTACTCAGCACTTCTCGTTACGATGATAGCTGAGATCTGAAAATAGCAAGAATTGGAAGCCTTACATTACAAAGGTAAAATTCTGTCCTGAATCTGCACAGTTTTCCTCTATGAAACTCAGGGACTAAATAGTTGGATTGGAGGTCATTGTACATTTCCCTTGATTTTTGAAAAATAACTTCAGGCATAAGCCTAGAACAAAGTCCAAGACACATGCTATTTTCCCATAGTCTACCTGATTCCATAAACCTATTCTGGAACAAGGTAGAATAGAAGATAATGAAAAAACATATATTTCTGCTCTATAGTAAATGATGATATCTGGGTCCCACTGCACTAGCAATATAAGTGAGACCATCACAATGAGGAAGTTGGAGCTACTCTTTTTATTTTAAGGAAATGCCTTTTGAGAGTGAACCTTTTTTCTTGTTTTTCATCTTCTTAATGTAATTTGGCATGTCCTTAGGACTGATTATTTCAAAATTGCACAAATAGATTTGTAATAAGAATGTCATTACAAAAAATTCATTGCAGTCTGGATAATTTTTAGCCTCTGGGTCTCAGTTCTGACTAGACTAATGACTCTATATTGATTTTGTGTGTGTGTGTCGCTATAGTTAAAACATGATAATCTGCTGTTATATTGACCATCTTTCTTCGTTAAGAATGGCAAATTACTTTCCAGACAAGTTATAGACTTGAGAGAGATATTTTCGGTATCTTCATGTAAATGCTAAAATCTTATGACTGTGCTAAATAAGAGTTGAATTTTTCATAAGGAAATTTTTGCTGTCATTTTTCTTGTTTATTCACAGAGCTGCCAAACTAAAGGATTTTATCATAAGTCTTTTTGGGGACTCCATTTTCATGACACTGCCCCTTTCAAAAAGGTACAAAAATCCAAAATGAATAGGTTTTTGTTGGGGGTGTGTGTGTGTGTGTGTGTGTGTGTGTCATCGAACTACACAATGAAAATATTTGGTTTAAAGATATCTTTACCATTGAATAGTTAATGAAATGGTTGTGAGGGATACACACTCCAAGTTTCCTTTGTTCAAGCCTGGCTCCATGGCTATCTGAATGGCAGTGGGCCATTGAATGGCAGTGGCTGTGTCCTTTTATTTATTCATCTGTGAAATGGGGTATTAAAATTACCCACCTCAAAAACCATTGTGAGGATTACACAAATGAATATATAGAGCGAGCATAAAATATGATAATGATCAGTCAGTAAATGTTGGCTTTCATTATTAGAGTCAAGTCCAGAACACAGCTATATAAAGATAATATTCTCTTAAGGGCCAGTTACCATTACAAAGATTCAGCTTAGTATTTGCCACGCTGTGGATTATTTCTAAACAATAGTCAGAATGCATCATTTCGTTTGGGTCAAGAAAACCCTGAAACTCCAAAACAAATCATCACGTGGGTTTGCCTATATTGTCAAAGCTGGTTTCTTTTGTTTACTTCCCTCATTCCTGTAGAATCTCCTTAGTTTTGACTATGAGATTCAAGATATAGATATTTGGGGGAAAAATGGGATGTTTTTTCTCTGTGTTACCTTCTTTTATTCTGGAAAGTAAAAGACAATAACCCCTAGATAGCTCAAATAAACTGATTTGAAGCACTGGTTTTAAAATTGTCATGTGGGATTCAAGGAATAACATTGTACTTAAAAAAAAAATCTGTTCTTTTAACTATTTGATCAATAGATACAAGACAAAAGTGATTTAAAAAAGAATTTTGAAGTTTTACCTGAAAAGACCTTGAATTTTTTAATGTTTTAAAAGGAAGGAACTACCTGGCAGGTAAAATTAGGAATTGAGGAAAAAAGAGACCAAGAAGCTCTATTGATGCAATCAACTCTTCCTGGATTAGCAGGGTTTCTCTAGGGCCACTTCTTTACTTGACATTCCTCATCAGTTATGTATTCAGTGTGTACCGTGAGGTGTCACACTTATCGATAGATTCATTTGTTCTCAAGTATATGGAGAAATAGCTTGTCATAGAGGAAAAGCCATGAATGGGCTGTGGAGTCCAAAAGTTTTCAGTTCTGGTTCTAATACATTTTAGTCATTTAGCTCCAGTCTTTCCCTCTACCATGTGAAGAAAATAATACCTACCTCCCCCCAGATGGGAAGTTTAAATGAAATAATGCATGGACAGTGCACCTGTCTCATGCACAGCAAGTACTGGGTAATTTCGTATCATTATTTTATTCCATTGCACCAAAGGTTGGCAGACTTCTCCTATGAAGTGCCAGACTGCAAATATTTTAGGCATTTGGGGTCATATGGTCTCTGTTGTAACTACTCACCTTTTTTATTATAGAGGAACAGCAGCCACAGACAAAATTGAACAAATTGGTTTTGTCTGGATAAAACTTTATTTAAAGAAATTTTAAGCTTCATTTCATTTTTACATGTCATGAAGTATTCTTCTTCTTTTGATTTTTTTTCAACCACTTAAAATTTAAAAATCATTCTCAGCTCTCAGCATAAAAACACGTGGGAAGCTGCAGTTTGTCAACCTCTGCATTACCCCGAAAATTATAAAGGAACGACATAATGAAATTCAGAAGGGTTATAAGCATAGTATATTTTTGTAACAATGAAGAAATTAAAGGTTGTGTATTAGGGAATAATGAGAAATAAGACTGCATTTGAGAGATCTGTGGAGTAAGATAGATGAGTTTTGGGTTAAATATGTGGAAAATAGGAAGTATTGACAGCATTGAGGGAAGGTCTTCTCTATGGTATTTGGGAGAAATGAGTTTGGCATTTGGCCACTGAAGAAGTCACAGCAATGCAAGCCAGTTGCACAGCTGCTCCTATGGTTGGGGTGTGAGGTGGTGAACAATGGGAACAGATGAGCAGGGATAGACTAGAAAAACACTTTGAGGGTGAGATAAGGTTTCTATGGTTATAGACTATCTTTTCACTTTTATTTTTCTCTGGAATATAGTATAGGAGAGGGACTCAACTATTACTGCCATGTCACTCACTAATTATTTAACAGTCTATGTGGGTAAGCGGTAACTATGGTATGGGCTAAAGCTGAAGTCTCCTTTCAATTGAAAGTATTTATTGACTCCTTCATTGAGTAAACATTCAGCACCTCTAGCACGTCTGGTATTTGCTAAGTCCCAAGGATGCAAAGACATATACAGTCATGTGCTGCGTAACTACATTTCAGTCAGCAGTGGACCACGTATATGATGGTAGTCCCGTAAGATTACAGTGGAGCTGAAAAATTCCTGTCACCTAGTGGTGTCTTGGTGATCCCAACCCAGTGTAGGCCCTGGCTAATGTGTGTACTTGCATCTTTGTTTTTTAAAAAAACTTGACAAATTAAAAAGTAAAAAATATTTTTTTTAATTCTTATTTCAGCATATTGTAGGGGTACAAAAGTTTAGGTTACATATATTGCCCTTGCCCCCGCACCCCCCCAAGTCAGAGCTTCAAACGTGTCCATCCCCTAGATGGTGCGCATTGCACTTATTATGCCTGTATATACCCATCCCCTCCCCCGCCCACATCTGCCTGACAACTGATCAATGTTATATAAAAAATTTTAAAAGTGGAAAAAACTTATGGAATAAGGTTATACAGAAGGTATTTTTGTACAGCTGTACAATGTGTTTGTGTTTTAAGCTAATGTTATTACAAAAGAGTCAAAAAGTTAAAAAAATAAAAAGTTTATGAAGTAAAACAGTTACAGTAAGCTCAGGTTAATTTATTATTGAAGAAATAATTTTTTCAGTAAATTTAGTGTAGCCCAAGTGTACAGTGTTTATGAAGTCTATGGTAGTGTACAGTAATGTTCTAGGCCTTCACATTCACTCACCACTTACCCACCCAGAGCAACCTCCAGTTCTGCAAGCTCCATTTGTGGTGTGGCCTATACAGGTATACCCTTTCTTATCCTTTATAATATATTTTCACTGTACCTTTTCTATGATAGATATGTTTGGTTACACAAATACTTACCATTGCATTACAATTCCCTGCAGCATTCAGTACAGTGACATGCTGTACAGGTTCGTAGCCTAGGAGCAATAGGCAATATCATGTAGTCTAGATGTGTAGCAGGCTGTATCATCTAGGTTCGTTAAGTACACTCTATGATGACTCTGTGATGTACACACAACAAAATTGCATAAGGACATGTTTCTCAGAATGTATGTCTTTTGTTAGGCAATGCATGACTGTAGAGTGTACCCTGTAAAGGCTTCATGCTTGGTAGTTAAGAGCCCAGGCCCTAAAATCTTACCAGCCTGAATTAGACTCTCAGCTCCATCACTCTCAAGCCATGCAAACAAGGGCAAGCCAACCTCTTGAAGGCTCACTTTGCTCTTCTCTGATATGAAGATAATAATAATGTTGTAGCTCCTATAATCCAGGCTTGAACAAGATGTTGGGCAGGGGTGAGGTGAAGGGGATGAGAAGGCCTTATACAGCCTGGAAGGGGAGGACAGGCTTCCCTGAAGACAGCCAGGTACTCTTCCAGGAAGGAGAGTGAAAGATAACCAGAAACAGTAGCCAAGGGGTAGGGTAGATGAAGGAAAAGCCTCAAGTGCTAGATATACTATTTAAACAATCAAAAATATTTGCATATTTGTACATTAAACAAATAAAATGTAGTTAAGGCTCTATATTTTATTGAATCAATTATGCAGAGCTGATCTGCTAAAAAGTTCACGAAGTCTGAATTATTTCAGTTTGAAAGATAAAGCAATGCCTCATAAAGTTTTATTTCTGCTAGAGTTTCAAAAAGTCTGCTATAACAAGTCTATAGGTAATAGACCACTTGCTTGAGAAATATTGTGTGATAAAATGGCATCTTTAAATTAGCATCACACTCATCTCTGATGTTTCTCCAAAGATATTGCTAATTTTTATCAACATATTGATAAAACAGATTTCATCTCAGATTTTCCCTTCTCATTATTAAACAACACATTCAAATTCATTAAATATTGACATCTGTATTACAATATAAGGTCTGTGAAGTGCTTTCAAACATCGAGGGTGAGGTCCAAATATCTTAATCATACACTGTGTAGAGCTAGCTTCTTACCAACAACTATATTTTACAAGGTTTCTGAAATACTATGTCCTTTTTCTAGCACTCTCCAAATTAACTGCAGAGTGGGGGATGATGGACCACAGTCTCAGACAAGCCTGTGTTCACATCCGTACTCCATCTTTCCGAGCTGAGATCTTGAGCAAGTCGTTTAAACTACTTAACCAGTTTCCTCTTCTTAGAAAAAAATCTTTTTCAATTTATTTTCCAAAATTGGTAAAACCCTGATACCACAATATGAAGATAGTACAATAAATGATACCAAATTCCTTAAAAATAGTCAAATTAACCACAAGGTTAAAGAATGATGTGATATAAACAAGTATTGTCTTTTCTTAAAATGTGGGAATTTTTAAAAAAATTTCAATAGATTTAGGGGGTACAAGTTGAATTAGGTTACATGTGTACATTGTATAGTGGTGGAGTCTGGGCTTTTAATGTACCCATAACCCAAATACTGTACATTGTTTCTCCTTATACAAAATTGAGGTAGCTATACCATGCCTGACTTATGGGGCTATTAGGAAGATTGGAGACATTGTATATGAAATGCAAACAGAGCACAGTTTATAGTTTATAGTATGTTTTCTCTAAATGGTGAGCATTGCTGTCATTGTCATCACCATTACCATCATTTACTATTACAAACAGTAATCTAATTTCTCTTTGCCATTCTTTAGCTTAGATTTTACACATTGGATCAGGTTCAGCTTGGCCACTGGGACCCCGTTAGAGAACTGTAATTTATAGATAGATTCCCCAACACATATATTTCTCTTAAACATTTTCTCTATCTCCAATCATATTTTTCTGATACTAAATGGTAGTGAAAAAAGGAACGAACAAACTAAATCTCCTTATTTTTTATTTCAAGCTGCCAAATAAGTTTTCTTAAAACTGTTCAGGTTATACCTAGTTTCCTGTAAGTATTCCCTTTTCATGGATAAAGAAATTCAAAGGATAGGTGAGAACCAGCATAAGTATTTTGCTTTTCTGTCTTCCAAATTAGAGCCTCTACATTCTAGCATTTTATGGTTTGAAAATAAGGACCACTACCGTAGATAAAAACTTTGCATAAATTCCTGAAATAGCTTCCCAGTTCCCCTCTACCCATCATCCCCCCTCCCTCTGCCAATCCATCCCACACACCTGCCAGAACAATCTCCCATAAATATTCTTTTCTTTGTATCTCATCTCTGTTCTAGAATCTATAGTGCCTCCCTATTATTATTCTATATCTTAACTTAGCATTCCAATATTATCATCAGCTTCTCTTTTTCCTTAGTCTCCTACTTTATGTATAATTATTCCTTCATAAAACAAATCAGTTCTAGACAAGTCAATCAATTTGCCATGACAAGAAAACTTCCTCGACCCACTCTGTCTTATGCCTTTATAACTTCAATGACATTTTCTTAGCCTCTATCTATAATCGATTTTGTTTTGTTACCTTCTACAAAATGAGTCAGAACTCATGTCCAAGAAGCCATTGTTTTTGGCTCCTGCCTTTTCCCCTCATTTTTTCACAGCTGGATCTTCTGATATTTTCCTAAAAGGGCCTCCTTGGAATTTAGATTAATTAATCCTTCACATTGGTGGATTGGTATGAAGTTTTGGAGGTGAGGAATCTATGCATCATAGTCAATTTCAACTTCATGTCCTCAGTGTTTGATATCACCACTTATTTCCAGAGGACTTCAATGAGTACATATTGGAAAGAAGCGGGTGGGGAATTGATGGAGTTAAATGACTTCTCGTTGTCAACCCTGTACCAGACTCAGGACCGATGGCACAGTTATAGCTGCTAAAGTTCTAAGTTAGCTCCCTAGAGTCTAACTTTTTATATAAGATTCCATTATGCCCACAGTAACCTCTGGTTACCTCAGCCTTCCACTGTGCACCATGTTGATTCTGATGATAGGACTGAATCCTGCCTAGCCTCTCCTCCTTATCTTCTCCCATGCACACATTCCAAGAATGGAGCCTGCCATGAACTCTAGTTCTTAACTTGGACTCCAGAACACACAACCCATGCTAGGTAAATGTCCTTCCCCATCACTAGATTCTACTCTTTTGCTCTTAGGCTATAACTGGAGTAGTGCCTGGATTCCTTGCTTTCTTGTGCTATACGTATTGATGGAAAATAACTTTTTATAATACACTCTCTTCCCAAAGTAATCTTTGAGAAGTCAAAGACAAAATAATTCAGAGATGACACCATTGAAAATAAAACAAGCTTTATTTGCCTGTTGGTTTAGGAGTGTATGTCTAAACTTGAGTATTTCTTACAATGATCTAGTAAATTGTTGTGCTTCATTTAAAATGTGTGCCACATCTACAAGATGTTGAAGAGATATAGAATCCTGGTTATTGTTTCATCAAAAAGGATCATCTACTTTGTGAAACTTTGAAAGCGTATTTGGCCCTGAACTCTGAGTTCTCTTCCCAAGAAGCTCATTGCCCCTTTGACTTGTTAAGTCCCAACTTGGTTGTTGTATTTTTTCTCATGCAAGGTAAATGGGAAAGTATTCATTCGATGACTATTTACTGAGCACCTATTATGTGTAGAATTTTATTGGTACTGCTAGGAAAAACTCCCATTTGAGTCTAAACCAGAAGACTACCAGCTATGTAAAGATCTTTTTATGTCTTTAATTCTAAATTATTATGATTTAATTAGCCATGATCTTGGACTCTGGAAGCCCCTACAGACAGTTAATTGGTTCCCCTAGCCAATATCCTTCTTTCTCAAGTGGGTCTCTAGTAAGTCCTGGTTTTCTACTTTTCCCCACTTGATCTATATCACATCAAGACTAATTAATAAAGATTCTTTTATTGATTTTCTGATCTTGAACTACTTCATGCTCCCAAATCACAGAACCACAGATTTTTCAGCCCTGGAAGTTGCACTCTCATGAGAGAGTCTTAAAAATTGATATCCAGTGAAGGATGGTGGCTTGGCCAATGTCCAGGAGCCTCCTAAATTCTTATGTTCTACATGTTCCTTTGTCAAATATCAGATAATTATTTTCTGAATATAACTTAGCTTCAGAATACTTGTTTTTCGAAGGCATGAAAAAATTATCAGGGCATTTCAAGTACGATTTTTAAAATGTGTTTAAAAATAGAATGTTCATTAACTAAAATGTTATACTTAATGCATGGCATCCTACATTATGTCTTTTATTAAATATTGTGCTGATTCAAGTATTTAAATCAAGAGGCATTTTTGGAAAGTATAAGAAAAGTCTTTGTAGCTACTGATAAGTAACTATGAATGGAAATATTCATCAGATATTTATTAAGTGCTTACTTTGTCTCAGGTTCCGAACCATGTAGCTTGGTATCTAACACTCCTAGCTTTGGAGTCAGGCAGAACTGGGTACAAATTCCAACTTGCTGGTGGTATGCTTCGGAGCAAATTCCTCAACCTCTCTAAACTTCCAATTCCTTATCCTGTAAGGTGAGGATAATAACAGGATTTACCTCCTAGCTCTGGAGATTCACATATGCAGAGTGCTTAGAATCATTTCTGGCAGTCAATAAAACGTTCAGATGGTAGCTCTAAAAATGTGCATAACAAGAGGAAGTTTGAAGGCATAGTATCCAGTCATTGTCGAAAACTTTTTGCCACTTCAGAGTTTGCTCAAATTTGTGTCAGGGCTGGCGAGATCCATTTTACAACACGACTTGCATCTGTCGGAAGTCAACAAATTGTGATGTGTTCTTTTGAAAGTATTCTCAGGTTGGTACAGGGGCAAATATCTTGCCAGCGCAACCAGGCAGCAAGTTTCCTGTGTCAGCATTATATTTCTGGTTCCTTTTGGGGTTTTTTTTGTTTGTGTTGGGATGTTTTTTGCAATTGGCACTTAATCCCTGTTGCTTATGAAACTGGCCCTCTATAGTAAATTATATCTCTAAGAATTCTCTAATAATTCCCAGCCTTTCCACAGAAAGCTAAATGACCCTCAAACAGAGAAACAAGATGACTCAAACAAGAAATGGTGGGAACCACTTGAATTATTTCAACACTTGGGCAAAAAGGCATTCCTGAGGAAAATTCACTTAAAGTTACATGTTTGATCTCTAGCAAGCCAATTTAAGCTTCCCGAAGCCATGCATATTCGCGTACTGACTGCTTTTCATGTGGGAATTTATTTATTTATTTATTTATTTTGCTTATATAATATAATTTTAATTATAAAACCTCAACATAACAAGGTAGTCTGCCATTTGGTACGGGACTTATGTTTTTTTTTTTTTTTTTTTTTTCAATTTATCATGTGGGAATTTAATGTGCAGTCATAGAGTAAACAGGATGTCAGCTCCTCTACACTGCCTTGGCATTATGAATGCTATCGTGTTTGCAGTGAAAAAAATTAGTAAATGGTGAAATTGGAATTTAATTGTGATAAGATACTCTCTCAAAAAATCACTTCACACTGGAGGGTACACAAGAAGGTTCCCTCCTACACTCGGCTCTGCTTTAATTAATCACAGTGACAAAGTCTCAGCAGATGCTTGTCTTTATAAGCCTCTTAATATATGTGCTTGTCCTGGGAGCCACAAGGGAAATCACTTTGGGGTCTGGGAAAAAAGTGAGGGGTCAGGCATGTTTCAGGTCGTACAAGTCATCCAGAAGGGGGAGATGAAACGCTTTCAGCTGCATTTGGGCCTGAGGTGTGTGTCATTGCCTCACTGAAATTTATAACTTAGCTCTGACTCTAACTCCCAATTTTAAGAAGTTGCTTATGAAGGGCCTGAAGATGACTTGATAGGTGTTTAATTTTAAATATTGGCCTTATTTTTCCTAACATTTTAAATTTGTTGCCAAAAAATAAGGAAAGATATATTAATAGATCCAAATTTTTGGTTTCTGTTTAAAAAATGGAGAACTTGCAGTGTGGGACATGCATTTCCCTTGGGCATCGAGTGCCACAAGCTTTTGTAGGTAAAAGTTGGGGCACCTGTGTCCCGGTGTCCCTGTCTTCACCACATCCTGTGGTGTACCTGATGTTGACACTGCGTCACTTGTCATTTACCTATAAACTCGCATAATTTTTTTCCCTTACAGACAAGTGCAAATTCTATCAATGTCTTTAAAATTTCCAAAACAAAATATAGACTGAAAAAGTCGCATGTTTCAGGAAAAATGGAGAAACACTTTTTTGCTTGTTTTTGGTGAAAGTAAATAACCTTCCCATGTGTTTAAAGAGCAAACTGTGCATGTGTCAAAATTTGTATCAGTCTGTTTGGCTTATTTTTTTCCTTGTCCCTGTATAATCAACCTCTGATATAATTTTTCTTTGCTTTCTTGCTGTGGGTGACTTGACTAAAACAGATTATTTTGATAGTTTGCAGAAAGTTACATAGAGATAATAAGTTAACATTAGAAACCCTCCAGATTTTATTCTCTACATGTTTTCTTTTCTTACTCTTCTTCTATTTAGGACCCTAGGAAATCCCACTCACTCCTATAGATTCAGATGCTCCTAAATCCTACCCACTTTTCTCTTCTGGATTCTGATTTTCTTCCTGACATCTCCACCTCAATGTCTCTCTGCCTCTGACTCAATAAATACAATATGTGTCTGTCATCGATATAAGTCCCTACCCTTCCCCTGGGTATCTATTTTAATGAATAGGGTTATCACCCACAAGTTGCCTAAGCAAGAAGATGAGGTTTATTTTGTGGCTCCTCCGTCTCCGATTACATGCAGAAGGTTACTAAAATATATAGATTTTACCTCTTCAGTATCTTTGGAATTCATCCTACACTTTCCAACTTCAAAACCACTGTCTGAGTTGACATCCTCATTTCCCATCTAGACTCTATAGCAGCCTCCTAAACCATCTTCCTGCTCTAATATTGCTCTTTCTGATGCATTTCTTTTACTGTTTCTTGAATGATCTTGCTAAAATGCACAGCCAATACTGCTGATAGCCAGGTCCTTTGCTCATTAAATCATAAGAGGACTCTAAATCCCATGCAGTGGTACATGAGGGTCATTGTTATGTGTCCCTTGTCTGCCTCTCTTACTTCATCTTTCACTATTCTGTCTCAGGTACCTTCATTTGTACTGTACTCAATGGTTTGCCTTAACCTAGGCATTCTGTGCTTTCTGTAGCTTTCTCTAATTGAAAATCCTGGCCCCCTATTCTTCACCTGGATAATTCTCATGTGTCCTTCAGAATTCAGCTGAAATATTAATCTTTCCAGGAGGTTTTCCTGACCCCCACCTCAACACAAAAACTCTGGGTAGAGTTAGCTCTTTTTCCTTTGTGCTCTCACAGTACTATGTACAGTGCATATTTCTGTTGTAATTGACTGTGTCGTCTTTTGTTCCCACCACTGTCACTAGTCTGGGTGCTCATTAGAGACAGGACCCCTGCTTTATTTGTCCTAGGGGCCCTGAGGCCTAACACACAGCTGGTGCACAGTAAGTGTTCAGGAACACTGTTTCGAATGAATGAATAAATGAATCACTCAGTCAGTGTGCAATGTTGACAGTAAAGATATAAAAGGTGAAATTCATTTTCACTATTTAGCCATTCAACACATATTATTGAAATTGTCCAATATTTTAAATACTTCTTATAGGCTTGTTCTCCATTAGCAATTATCATGTTTCTTTTAGCAGCCCCTAAGGAATTTAGATACTCTGTTGAGAAGAGTTGGGGGCATAGGTTTTGCTAATTAAGTACATTTCAGGTCCATGGCCACAGAAAGAATCCCTGACTCTAAGCAGCCATGTTATGCTTGAATTAAGAAGGTACCCTGGACTTTCTTAATTGAAAGCTGCTGCTGCTTCTTAAATTGGACCTTCTTAAGAGGCTGGGAATATACTGGAGAGCAGAATGGGAACACCAAGGTGGCACTAAACCAGAGGTATGGGCAGACTCTCATAAGGTATTATACATTCCAGCACAGACTTCTGACCGTGAGTCTTTAACACCAACTATGAAATGCAGGATGAGGGAAAAATAGTGCATAAAAGTACAATAATAATGTATCAGAGAAGTTCCATGATCTTGACAGTAAACTCAAAAGTTGTCATCTGAGTGATGTTGCTACTCAAGATGGCAATGCACTCTTGGGTGACTTAGACATAAATATAAGCATGATTTAGGGCATGAGGAAGAGAAAGTATCATTCTTTGCTCTAGACAGGGAAAGAGTAGCCCACACCAGATCTGGGCTTCTGAAGTAGGTGTCATGCAAGAGAACTTAAAAATGAGATACAGCACTTCCAACAAGAGAAGTGGGCCAGCATGCCATGAACATTCAAGCTTGTCTTAGGGAGGAATGATTGAAGGAAAGATGTTTAAGCTAAGAAAAAGGAAGACTAATAGGAACATGATACTAAAAGAATATGTGGAAGTTAGAGAGGGACAGAAAGTTCTTTCCATAGTAGAAGCCAAAAAATTTGTGTGTGTGAGAGAGAACAAGAGCAAGAGAGAGAAGAAAGCTGCTTGGTGGGAGCAGTTTCACCAATTTCAATCCACAGGTTGTAGGACATTTCTTTACAAAAGGGCCCAGTTTCCTCTTGCAAATTAATGTCCTTATCCCCCAATGGCCAATGCAGCATGTTGTGAGGGATCTACCTCTGTAACAATATATAAAACTGCCCTTATCCAGTGTCACTTTTCAGTTACACCACTGAGGGTGAATCTTCCTTTCAAAAGGGTAGATCAGTCCAAGGTGACTTTGCATGTTACATAGGCAGAAAAATGGGGAGATAGCTTCTGATACCTCATTATGCCAAGAATGATCCAAAGATGGAGTGAACAGTCTTGGAAGGTGATAAGTCTTCACTCCTGGGAAGGATCTTGAAAGGGCTTGGCTGGAACACCTTAGGCTTGATTCAGGCATCAGCAGTTGGTAGGACTGGGACTTCTGAGATCCCTTTGGTCCACGAAAACATGCCAAAGCCCAGCACAAATAATGCCCCACTCCTGGAAAAACACTTAAACTCAGACCATGTGCCACAAATAACATCAACTCATATGGGAAGAAATGTCTTTTCCCCTTTCTAGAACAGGAAACCGTGTTTTTACAAGCTTATTGTCTAGTTAACCTCCTCCATTCTGTGGGGTTAAAGTGACTGTTACTTTAACATAGGGGAAGATATAGTGTGGCAGTAAAGGTACACAGTGTAATAGCTGGATATGAAGCCAGACAAGCCTGGAATTGAATTCTGGCTTGACCAAAACACATAGCTATTACTTGAACTATACCTAAGCCTCAAATACTTCACCCATGAAGTGGGCAAGGTAATGGCCACTACATGGGGTTGATGGTAGATTAAATGAAATAATGCACATGACACACCCAGCACTACACCTTCCATCCAGCTGGCACTCTGTAAATAACAGCTACTATTACCATGACTGTAATAGTATTAAGAATACTTTTTTAGCACTAGTAGTATTATTATGGCTGTGGACTTACTTCTGTGTCTTTCTTTTACTCCGTGTTTCTTCATGGTCTCCAGCCCAGTGGTTTAGTTACTCAATATAGAGAGACTGCTTTTATATTGGATCATCCACAGAGAACATGGCTCATGCAAAAACTCAGTGGTGCTCATAAATAAACAAGAAAACACATCTGCCTGTACAGTTTTTGAAATTAAAAGCAACATTTATGAGTTCCCTAGTTGGAAAATAAATTCCATTTGTTTTCACAAGGAAAAGTAGGATAAGAAACTGCTCGCTGGTAGAGGTAAGAGGCATAGGGAATAGTGATTTCTACTTTATTTTTTAGTCATAAAAGCATACAGTTAGATATTAAACATGACTTTGCAGATGAAAAGTAGGACAAAAAACAAATCTCAGTATTTCTTACTGGATTGCTATGACTGCATTATCAGTGGCTTCTGTCAACATACCGAAAGACATAAGAATGAGAACTCCCAGCAATCATTAAAAATGTAATATTTAGAGTGCTGGAGTGGGGTGCAGGAGGGCTCAGGTGGCTGCCTAATTTATGAGCTTCCAGGCAGCTAAGCTGAGGATGAGGGAGGCAGTCTTCTTATTTGAAGTTGATATTCCATTTAAGTAGCAAGCATGACTTCTAGTGATAATGCTATCTCCAAGAATCGGCTAATTACTGTTTTCAAACAGAACCCATACTTTATTTGATTAGCAAGCACAATCATTTTCTTGATCACAAGTAGCAATATTCATGTTTTGAAAGGACAAGTTTAGAAGGCTTCAATTTGGTATCTTGATTGTTTTACTATTTTTTTTTTTTTTTACAATGACAGTCGATAACCTAGATGCATCTGTCTTACTTCTTGTCTTACCTCCTCTACATAACTTCCTCCTTCCCTCCCCACCCCTGAGACTGCCTCAAAAGGATGTACTGTGCTGTGTTGCTTCCCAAGAGCTTGTCAGAGGGAACGGTTTTGTCATTTGAAGAATGTGTTCACGATGCTGTGACAGATTTGCCAGCATCCTTCCAGCACACTGCCTGAGATGTGATATACTCAGAGCACCCTTTCCTTTCCTGGATTCCCCCGCTCTTATTCTGAAATTGTCATTTGCCTAAAGGATTACCAAATCGGAAAACTTTGGTACTATAAGTGACCTTGAGTGAACATTGAATCCTTTAGTTCCCAGTTTCTTCCTTTTTATAGAAAACCATGTTTTCTATGGAAATTTCTTTGTACTACCCTGTAAGCAGACGTTTAAGATGTGTAAAAAGAATCATGAAACTGAAAGGAGTCAAACTTCATATGCAAAGAGCTACTGAAGACTCATCTATTTCTAATAACTTACAATGTTCTCAATTATAAACATATCATTCTTTGGACACTTATTTGCATTAAACCTATGAACAGAGGTAAAGATGTCACCTACTTAATAAGAAGGTTGATGTTTCACAAATATCAATGCTTAATATCAAGTCTCAACTTGGAAACATATCTGTGTTTTACTATTAGGTTTTTTCATGTTCTGCTCTTTCCACATGTAACCCTGACCATGCTGTGACCACCTGTCAGGTGTATACAGACCCAGGCTAGGATATACTGACTCAGTCCAGTGCTCTATCTGGATTGGTAGCTAATAAACAGAACTTCAGTTTCTGGTTAACCATCTCCAGTGAGGAAAGCCTCAATATCCCAGGAGAAAGTCACTTCTACTGGGAGTAGCTCTAAATATTGTAAAGAGTTATATTATTTTGAACAAAATTCTAGCTCCTTGTAACTCCTTTTGGAGTTGTACACAATACCTTGGTTCCCTTTTCCACGTTTTCATCTTCTCCATGGTAATATAGAATTGAGAGAGTATTCACTAAGTGGTAGGTGAACCTCTACCAAAAGTGATCTCATTCTAACCATACCACTAAAACATAGAAAGATCACAAACTAACAATCTAATGACACACCTCAGAGAACTAGAAAAGGAAGAGCAAACCAAACTCAAAGATAGCAGAAGAAAGGAAATAACTAAGTTCAGAGCAGAACTAAACAAAATAGAAAACAAACAAAAATACAAACAATGAAACAAAAAGTTGGTTCTTTAAAAATATAAAAAAAAAATTGATAGACCTCTTGCTATATTAATAAGGAATAGAAGAGAAAGGACCTAAATAAGCTCAAACAGAAATGAAAAAGGAGATATTATAATTGATACCACAGAAATATAAAATATAATCTACAAATACTATGAAAATCTCTATGCACATAAACTAGAAAACATAGAGGAAATGGACAAATTCCTGGAAACACACAACCTGCCAAGACTTAGGAAGAAATAAAACTTCTGAACAGACCAGTAATAAGCAGCAAGATTGAAGCAGTAATAAAAACTCTTCCAACAAAAAAAAACTTCGGAACACATGGATTCACAGCTGAATTTTACAAGACCTACAAAGAACAACTGGTACCCATACTGCAGAAATGATTCCAAACACTGAAAAGGAGGGAATCCTCTCCAACTCATTATACAAAGCCAGTATCACCTTGATACCAAAGCCAGAAAAGGAAAAAACAAAACAAAACAAAAAACTACAGATCAATATCCCTTATGAATATAGATGCAAAAATCCCCAATAAAATACCAGCAAAACAAATTCAACAGCCCATAAAAAAAATAATCCACCATGAGCAAGTGGGCTTCTTCCCAGGGATGTAAGGATGGTTCAACTATATGTAAATCAATAAATGTAATTCACCACATAAACAGAAGCAAAAACAAAGACCATATTACCATCTCAATAGATGCATAAAAAGCAATCAACAAAATCCAGCACCCTTTCCTGATAAAGACTCTCAACAAACCAGGCATAGAAGGAACATATCTCGAAATTATAAAAACCATATATGCCAAACCCACAGCCATATCATAATGGAGAAAATTTGAAAGCATTCCCCCCAAGAACTGGAACAAGATAGGGTGCCCACTATCACCACTCCTATTCAACATAGTGCTGGAAGTCCTAGCCAGAGCAATCAGGCAAGAGAAAAAAGGGCATCCAAAACAGGAAAGAAGAGGTCAAACTATCCCTATTTGCCGTCAATATATTCTTATATTTAGAAAACCCCAAATATTCCACCAAGAGACTCCTGAAATTGGTAAATAAATTCAGCAAAGTCTCAGGTTACAAAATCAATGCACACAAATCCATAGCATTTCTAAATACCAATAACAGTCAAGCTGAGAGTCAAATCAAAGACTCAATACCATTTACAAGAGCTACCAAGAAAATAAAATACCTAGTAATGTACTTAACCAAGGAGGTGAAAGATCTCTACAAAGATAACTAGGAAACACTGAGGAAAGAAATCATAGATGACACAAACAAAAACAAGGCATTTTAATTCCTGTGTTGCCTATGGATATTCTAAGGTTTATGGTGTTTGAGTAATGTGCCCAATGTCATCCTGTGAGTAGTTGTGGAGTTAATATGCAAATCTATGATTGTATGAATGCTAAGATTTTTATGCTAATACAGAGTGTTAATCTGAGATCTGTGGCTAGCTTAGGGATCTATAAACTCCCTGAAATTGAACCCCAAATTCGGTTTGTATGTGAATTTTATGGAAAAAGCAGTTATAGGCCTCTCTCATCAGATTTTCAGTTAGTTATTAATATATAACTTCAAACATTAACACCTATATTATGCATTCCCCCTTTTATTTTGTTCAGTTATATTACAAGAAAACTCTGTACTCTTGTTCACATGTGTTAGTTGTGCCTCCTTCATTCTGTATTTTTTTTTCTTTCTCTCTTTTTAAGCCCAAGTGTAGGACCTACAACGATTTCTACTATATTTAATTTTGTTAAATATCAGGCTCTTGGGATCCTGATCCTGTTATCTAGAGTTTTTACTACTGATTTCTGTGCTTCATATCTTCTGTCAATTTATGTTATAAAACTAAAAAAAGACAGTTATCAACAATTCTGGACTGTGGGATATTGCTAAGCTCCAAGGATCTAGGATAGAAATGCTAAATTTCCCTTTCAGGCTACTGAAAAATTATTCCTTGAAAATAATTTATTGAAGATTTTTAACCCCTCTAGGTCTGTTTCATCATGGGTGAAGTGCATATACCAGTACCTACATCAGACTCTAGGCTGGACTGAGATAAGTGGGCATCTCAGACAGCCTAACAATTTGGATGTACCCCTTCAAATTGACATTCTTTGAATACTTATTTAATGTTTATTTAGTAGACACCAAAATAATTGGCTTTTCTATTGCTTTGGGTATATACATTTACTAGTCAATTTTTTAACTTGTTTGGAATATTTTTTCTGTCATTTCAAATATATTTTTTTTTTATTTCAGCATATTATAGGGGTACAAACATTTAGGTTACATATATTGTCTTTGCCCCACCCAAGTCAGAGCTTATACCTAATGGGTGCGGTGCGCACTGTATGGGGGATGGACATGCTTGAAACTTGTTTGGAATTATTAGTTTTTCAGGTTTTTTTCATTAAATCGCCCATAGCATCAGTCATCCATAATCACAAAGGAAAGAGGTAACTTACATAAAGCACATATGTTACATTTTGTTTAAAATATATCCACAAATTCTAATTTTCTGACTTTCAGGTTGATAAATCTGAAATTTTCTACCTTTTACCATTTTTATTCTTGCTTTATATTTAAGTTTTTAAAACCAGAATATATGTTGGGGGAGTATTCCAAGATTTGAAATTTAGAAAATAAACTATATCACTCATTTCAGATTAAAAAAAAAAAAAGAAAACATTTGGCCATGCCTTACTCAGTTTTAGAACATCAACTGTCAGCTGGCCTGTCTTAAGGCCACTGGAGCAGCCTGTAATTTTAACATGCAATTTGCAATTATTCTTTGCAAAATAACTCCACAGAGCAAGTTCAGCACTTGATGAAGTGTTTTCCCAATTTTTACTTGAGCATGTTGCCTACTTTTTTCAATGAAGTTAGTAGTCTCATGCGGAAACTGAGTTAACCAGCACCTTATTTACACTTTATTCTAGGGATGTTTTAATGTGCTTTATGAACTGATGTCCCAGGCAGCTTTCCAGCTGACTCTTTTCTATTTAGCCTGTAGACAAGAATGCAGTAGAAGTAGATTAAATAAATACAGCTGTCGGGCACTCCAGGAGAGTAGTGAATGTAGGCAATATCCAGAAAGGAGGAGAACTGGCTTTATTAGACTAATTTCACTAAATCCTTAGTTTCTTTGGAGGAAAAAAAAAATGTTATTCATCACATCCCCAAGTTTGGACTGTTTTTCTAATTTAATAGTGTTCCAGTGGGAGATTGGGAGTGGTAGTTTGGGGTACATTTTGAACAAAATTTTAACAGTTAACTCATATCAGTTCCCCTTTGGGGGCTGTTGGAAATAGGCAGCTTCCTTCCCTCTATGACTTCCACGTGCCTTATGGAAGCAGAAGGGCCAAACATGAAGAATTCTCTCTGCCATACTTAGGAGTTTAAATATATCCTTGAAGGATATTATGCAGAGATGTGGTATGATTAGGGAAATGGCGATGGAAAAGATTGGCTCAAAGAAGGTCCTGAAGGCGAGGAGACCAGCTCCTATGCCCTGGCGCTGATCCAGATGATAAACGACATGGACTTGAACTGAGATAGCAAAGAGGCTAGAGCTGATCTCTGGGAAAAAAACCTCCTGTGACATCTTTCAATTAATGTTTCAGTCTGCACACTTGTTCCAGTAAGAATCATGGATTAGGACATCAACAGCGAGGGTAATAGGAGAAAGCTTTAAGTTATGCTTCAATCTGGTAAAAAGACACAGCACTTTTCTGACTGGCCAATGAAGATAAAAGGACACTTCCCTGAGTTTTCCACGTGGAAGCTGACCCACTCCTGGTCTGACTCCCTGTCCTGGGTGATGGCAGGAGAAGCACGACACCGTCATACGTCAGACTCCAAACTGGATGACTGCCCTATGAAAATAATAACTTTACTCCCATACACCTGAGCCCGCAGGGAGAAAACTCATTTTAATTCTGCCATGGTTTAATGATATTTAAATGGCTCAAATGGTTTTTATAAATTAATATATTACAAGGTTCATGTTCAAGAATCAGCAATAGACTATAATGGACTTCACAGTTTATTAGTTTCATAAATGTCACCTTGTTATTAACACAGGTAAAGCAACTTTACAAAAGATTCCATTATCATCCATTGGACGAAACACCAAATTTGTTGAGCTGGAGTTTTAGGCATTCTCATTTCACCCTTGTAATGAAACTTTATATTGAGACTCACAGGTATAACCAATGTGATTTTTAAAACCCTTTATGAGTTTGTTTTCATGTAAGGATAAAATTTCTAAATTAAACAGAGAGAATTGTCCTTGAGAAAGATGACATGGACAGATAGAAGCACAGTAACTGCATACAGAAGCCAGTTGTGTTACCAGTGTTTACTCTTCACACATGTCTTTTGGGAGCCACGATTTGGTACTCCTCTCCCGGGAATGTGCAACAGCCAAGTTCTGCCACATTTTAGCCATTGCGATAAGGCTGAGGTCAATCTTCTTTCTCCTTTTTCAAAGTTTGTGAAACCAGGTTACATTCAGATGAACACTGAATCATCTCTAGCGTATGGTGGTTCTGCAGATCCCTAAATGTTACACTAGAAAAACTTCTCAGCTTTGGTTAGTGAGAGGGCCTTACTTGGGACACTTATTAATAGATAATTGAAAAGTGAAGTTGTCGAAATTGTCCATACTTTAATTTCAAGAATACACTGAAATTTATGGGAGAGTAATGAAATTTCTGATGACCTATTGTCCACTTTTTTGTTTGTTTAAGAAGGTAACTCTGGAAATGAATGTAGCAGGAACCCAAGATTCAGCTTTCCCGTGAGCTTGAGCCACTAAGCTTGGAATTAGCATCAGGAACAACTGTGTCCAGCATCACGGCCTTTGCCTTCCTCGTGGCCCCACAGCCTCCCCACTGCTTGCCCCGTTAGAGAGTCTTTATTCACTCAGCAAAGACAGATTTATAAGTCCTAGATGCCAGGCACTGTCCCAGGAACTGGAGAGGATCTCTGAGTAAATGAAAACTCCAGTCCAGCAAGGGAAACATATATTAAAGAAATAATTACAAAAACGATGGCAATTATAATGAGAGTTAGGAGGAAAAAAATATTACAGGCTAAGCTACAGTAATAGGGTCTCAAATTGTCTGGGAGAGGAAGGAAAGGCTTCCCAAGGAAGTAATTAACTATTGCTTAAAGGCCAAGAGAGAGCTGGATAAATGAGTTGACAGTAGGAAGGGGCAGTGCCAGTGTGCCAACTGGAGGCCAGTGTGCGTGAGGCACCGAAATGAAGGACGTGGCTGGTTGGAGGAGCAGGGAAATGCAGAGTGGACCAGCGTGGCAGGTGGAGGAGGAGGGAGCACAGGAGCTCAAGGTCCAGCCCTTTCCTCCTCCTCTTCAGTTTTACTGAAGCTCTTAAGAATTTGGGGTCACTTTCAGTAAAGCAATGAATCATCATTAAGGGGTTTAAGCAAGGAAGCAACATGGTCAGATCTGTGACTGCCACAAGGTAAAATGAATAATAACCACTTGGGTTTCTCCAGCACGTGCCTTGTTGTGAAAACGGCTCTATGGATTGTAGAGCTTTCGAGTAGCCCACAGTCAGTTTCCCTATAGGGCTGTGGAATGATTTGCTTTCAGCCTGCCGTAATTTCCACTGGCAACCAGTTAAGTGGACTGTTAGCCATTCTCATGTCTGTTAGATGAGGCAGTGTGAAATAACTCAGACACTGCGGGACAGGAAGGAGGTAAAAGTCTTTAAAATGCTGAATAGGGCTGTTTAATATAAATTACACCACCCCCCTCCACTCTCACACATATCCACAGAGGTTTTTTATGTTTTGTTTTTTTAAATTTTTTTTATTGCCAGTGAAGGTAGGGTAGAAGGTGGGGAAAGTCTTAGGCTGTGGGATGAAATTCTGTCTATGACAACAGTGGCCGTTGTTTTCTCCTTTCCCCGCAGCTATGAGAGTCGGGGCCTCTTGGAGAGGAGCCTGGGCAGACCCTAGGTGAAGGGTCTGAGCCTTCCTAGGGCGATGACTTTGCCTGTGCTCTTTCTCACACAGAGACCCACAACCCCACGCTACATTTCCCTGCCTGGTGAATCTTGGCTCGCACAGGAAGTTTTTCGGGTTTTAGCCAAACATTTATCATCAAAGCAACTGAGATTAAAGTTCAATGACAACCCCCGATCATGAGCCGTGCCTCCTTGAGGCCACATGTTTGGGCAAGATGCTCAAAGATGGGGCCTCGGCTGCAATGGCCGTGTGCACGGAAGAGTTGCACTAGGCATTGTTGTAGCGCAAACTACTCAACTCACACGATCCCTCTGACCATCTGCTTGTGATTTTAGTGCTTGGGCCCTGGATGTATTTATTTCTACATATTTGAGTTGTCTCAAAATAACCAGTTTTTAAAAAGGTAGCCAGAAATATGCCAATGAATGACTTGGTTTGGTTATTTCACCTCTTTAATTCAGCTAACTTTTAAATAGACATGATTATATTCCAATTTCTAGCATATGAATATCAGATTGTGTTCAAGCCTTTCAGTAAGAGGTGGAATTTTTACTCTTTATTTATTAGGGCTCATTTAAATCTGTGGGAACAGTTTCAACTAACCATGACTTTCAAGTTCAATGATGTTGGGCTAAAGTATAAACATTTATTTACCAAATTTTATTTTTGTTATTAATGTAGAATAGACTATGTTGGAATATTTTGAGAAAAGGATTTCTTTCTTGATGTATTTCATGGTCCATCTTTTAAAAATCTATTCCTGGCAGCACATATTCGTGGGGATGCAGATGGTTTTGGGAGTTGAAACAGGGTAGGTTTGAAGGTTAAGTCTTCAGTTGTTCTGTTGTCCCCTGCATGCTTGGAGAAACCTGGGGACATGGGAATCAAACCCCTCTTTCTACTCATCTTCCATAAGCCTCATCTTAGATTAAGCTGAGAATGGATGCTGAGCTCGGCCAGCCATCTGCACTGTCTCCTGCACCGCACGTGGCCACATGTAGAACGGGTAGTGGAGACAGAGGCAGAGGTAGTGGAGATATAAGCTAATTCCTATGCAGTGTTACCACGTGCCAGGCACCGTCCTTAGTACTATACATGCATTAAATTAATTTACTACTCATGAAAACTTAAGAGTTAGGTACCTCTGTTATCCCCATTTTACAGGTGAGGACGATGAAGAGTTTCAGTGGGAGGGCTTGAGAATTCCCCTCCTTTATTTCCTGTTTCTCCAGTCCCCTTCCCTCAAAATTGTTCCAGAAGCATTTCCTCCTGTAGAACATGCATCACGGAAATAGACACAAGCTGAGTTGCTACTGGACTCGGTGGGAGACAAAGACTCTTTCCGTTCTCACCTGCCTCCCTCCAGGGGGGCCTTCCCAAGCTGTCCTGGGGACCTCTGAATCCCATGAGTCACATAATCTGGTTCTGCCCATGTTAGGATTTGTGTTCACTATATTAAGTTACTTAAGTGTTTTTTCTCTTCATCTTAAAGTTTATTTCAGGTTAAATTTAAATTTATTATATAACAATAAAAAGATGTATATCACCATCCTCAGGTACTATAAAAAGCAATTCTGTCATTTATCCATTTCTTTCAACTTCCCTTGCTGCGTGGTAAGTCCATTAGGTACTAGAATTAGGTGACCAGCTGTCCTGGATTGCCCAAGCCTGAGGGGTTTTCTGGGGCTTGGGACTTGCAATTCTAACACCAGCAGTTGTGGGTAAACCAGGACTTGTGCACCGTTTGCTGGAACCAGGTGTGCTTAGGTTTACTCTTACATCACCAGCACTGGCAAACCGCTTCATGCATAGTAAGTGCTTCATAAATATTAAATGAATAATAAATTGTTGCTAGGCTCTGTGCTAGAGCCTAAGGGTAGAAAAAATCCAGCCAAAAGCATTCCAGACAGAGGGAATAGTATAGTTCTGGAGGTAGAAAACCTCAGCATGTGATTATGTAAATACAGAAAAACCCATGCAGTTGAGGAGTAAAGAGTAAAAAGGAGGCTATATTTATGGAAAAAAAGAACAAGGATGGGGAGAAGGTTTGGACAAAGGGTGAGCTGCTGCCCCTTTGAAACTGGGTGAGTGTGAGTCGACTGTGCAACCATTCCGATTACGGTGTTCAATGCGATATCGAAATCATCTAAGTGGAGGAAGCCATGTTCCATACATGAAATGTTTTCCCCCAAAATGACGGTGTTTATTTCCTCATTATGAAGGTCTAGTTTTATTCATTGAGAAATATTTATTATTTTCTTTATTTTAAAATAACAAAGTAAGCATAACAAAAATCCTACTCCAATGTCCAGAGATGACCACTATTAATGTTGGGGTGAACAGTATTGCAGATTGATCCACCCACCCATATCTCCACTTATCCCTCTGCCCAGGTCACTGAGACCATGGGAAATTTCCTCAACCTCTCCCTGTGGCTCAGTTTCCTCATTTGGTATGCATCTACAGGGTGAGGATGAAAGGAGTTAACAAAGAGTAAAGGCTTCAGAACAGTGTCTGGTGCCTGGGGAGTACCATCTAAGTGCTATCTATTATATATAGATCTTTTAAACATAAATGGGTTATACTACACACTGTTTTGTAACCTGTTTTGTCGTACGTTATTATTCTTTAATGATTACTCACTCTTCCATTATCTAACACTTCAGTCCAAAATTAGTTTTTGTTACAAAAAATCAAAACAATGCAAAAATAAAAACAAAGCACAAATGAAAAACCACCACCACCACTACCACCACAAACCATGGAATTAGGTCAGTAATTAAAATTGGTTTCACTTGGCCTTCAACCTGTCACGGCAGAGGCAAGAGGCAATTCGTTACAAGCAGACCATTTTATGTTGTGATTTAAAAAAGAAATCGCCAAAAAGTTTTGCTTTTTTATGTTTCCACAGTCGTTTGCTCTTCTGCATGCGCGTTACTAATTCTCCTAACCTTTAATGAACCATCAGGTGAGGTCTGTACCTGTCATCCCGCCACTATCTGTGTGGTGCCAGCTCCTCATTCATCTTCACCGTGTGCCGTCAAGACCTAGATTTTGTTTCTTTGACTAAATAGGGGAATTTATACCTTTAACCCAAACCACTTCTTTTTATTTCTCAAAAAGACAAAAAAAAAAAAAAAAAAAAAAAAAAAATTCAGGTGTTTGTAATCCTTTATCAGAGCCACTTGAAAAATCCATTTTTCTCAGGTCTGAGAGTGAGGGCAAAAAGCACTTTGTCTCGGTATCGGAATTCTAACAAACTCTTCTGTCACTCTTTAGAAGTGGATCGGTTGGAAAGGAAAAAGTTGTGTTATGATAACCTTTAGAAAGTCAAGTGATTGAAAAGTAGACGTTATGAGATAAAATATAACCTCAAAAATATAGGATGTGGGTGAAGCAATTTTTAAATTACGTGGCGAGGAGGGGAAAGAAATTAGCATTTCTTTTATAGCATTTGATGTATCATTGCAGGCATGCTGTTCCTTCTGTTAACTGGGGAATACCTCTCTTAGCACAATTTATATTGATACTTTGCATTTATATAGTATGTTTCATGCTCTGAGCATTTTAGTAGCATTAAGTGCAAATAGCATGCCTATAAGGCAGGTAACTGAATATGCCAGTCCCACAGATGGAGAAGCAGCAGCACAAAGAGTTGTGTTACCCTGGGGTTCTTAGTCACTGTGAGAAACGGAAATGGGAGCTCCGAGTGGTTTTCTGTGTTGAAAAACAATCAACCTGGCTTAAAAGTTGAGATGGTTTCTGCCTGCTCAGCATTTGGTCTCTGGAAGCAGCATCCTGAGATTTTTGGACACTTCGACTTCCTGTCCTCATGTTTGTGGGGAGGTTGAACCCCTGGCTCTAAGGGTGAGTATATGACCCAGTGTGGCTACTCGGTAGACTCCATTTTCCTGACTACTCGAATAAGAACAATTCCAGAACAAGGATTGTAACCATGGTTTGGACTGCAGGAGCTTCTCTTGCCACTGAGATTGCTGAAAAAATGTGCTACAGGTCTGGTACTGCAGGGGACAAACTGTGAAGAAAATTCTAAATGAAACCAACACAGAGGTAAGCAATGCCAAAAAATAAAAATAATAAATGAGTGATAAGTCCTGAGGCTGTCTGTTGACTCCTGGATCAATCTGTAACAGAAGACAGGATGCTGGTGTTAGGGTAGGAAGCTTAGTAGGTGCTCACGGCATGGGTGGAGAAAGATTTTTCATGCTGAGATTAGGGTATATATAATAAGTAAAAAAGTTTATTTTATCTTCTTAGAGGAGAGAGGGAGTGAGAGAGAGGAGAGAGCAGGGAGACGGCGTGGTATCCCAAAGAAAGAGAGGGGAGGTGTCAGAACTGAGGCCAAGTGGCTCGCTGATTTTAAGGGGGGCAAAGAGGAAAGAAATAGTGATGCCGTCAGTTAGTAACAAAAGCAGCAGCAAGATGTCAAAGTACAAGAGTTGGTTTCCCCACCTTTCCTTGGAGACGAGATTATTGGGATTATCGCAGGAGCCATGATTCTGCCCTCGACATGTGGTTCTGGCTGTAGCTCGTTCTCCTGCTGTTTACTCAGGAACTCTGTAAAAGCAGATTAAAAAAAAAAAAACTATTTTGAAAGAGAGATTTACATCTTTTTTCTGTGTATTCAGCTCTTTTCAGAAGTTGTGCAAAACAGAACCCTTGCAGGGTGCTTGTTAGTGAGAGAACTCATAGGATAGACTTTTACTGGGGAAATTGTGGGATTAGGTTTTTTCCTGTTATTTTTGCAAGGCCTCCCCTTTCACCTGGAATTTTCAGTTATACAAGCCACTAAATTATCCGTGTTTAACCTAATAAATAGGAGATTCTTTTACAGGAGAACTAACAGGATCCTATATAAGGTTATTAGAGTATTTAAAACTTGATCTTTTGGGTTAGAACAAAAACTAATCAAAGCTTTTGTACCCTTATGTGCATTTCAAGAAAGTATTAAACAGGCCGGGCGCGGTGGCTCACGCCTGTAATCCTAGCACTCTGGGAGGCCGAGGTGGGTGGATCGCTCAAGGTCAGGAGTTCGAGACCAGCCTGAGCAAGAGCGAGACCCCGTCTCTACTAAAAATAGAAAGAAATTATGTGGACAACTAAAAATATATATATAGAAAAATTAGCTGGGCATGGTGGCGCATGCCTGTAGTCCCAGCTACTCGGGAGGCTGAGGCAGGAGGATCGCTTGAGCCCAGGAGTTTGAGGTTGCTGTGAGCTAGGCTGACGCCACAGCACTCACTCTAGCCTAGGCAACAAAGTGAGACTCTGTCTCACAAAAAAAAAAAAAAAAGTAAGTATTAAACAATATTTAAAGGAGAAATTCTGTGGAATAAATAACAGAGGATAAAGCTGGAAATAAGGAAGTATTTTTTATTGAATTCTGAAACATACAGAAAAAATCTCAAATATATTTTATAAGAATATCATTGCGTTAGATTTTTTGTTTTCAGAATTCATTTTGAAAGCCATTAATTTTAATCACGCTGTCTTCAGTGATAGAGCATATCAAACGCTCCGATGTTGGAACTGGAGCTTCATTGTTTATCTGTTTTCTCCTAGATTCTTCAGACAGCCTGTTATTTTATAAAGCAGTAATGTAAGTTCATGTATTGCTTGTTTATAGGCAGATACTTGACAGAAATAATCCAAATGTTCGTGCTGGAAAGGTCAAAGCCGGACAGGAATAAAGAACGAGTTCTGATTGCATGTGTTAGCCCCTCCATGGATAGGGGTGTTTCTTGATGTCCATCAATGTCTCCCCAAGAAACCTAAGAGAGATGGAGAGTTCATGCTTCACATTCATCTTAATCAAGTAAAAAGCTTATTAAGCTAATGCATGGCCCTGAGTAGCGTGAAAAGTATGAGAATTGAGTTTTCCACCTCAGTCACCGAATGATATTCAGTCTTGAGTAGCCTAATTATCACCTTTTGTTCTCTTCCATAGGTAAAGCTATGTGCAAGTCTCTGAGCTCCCCCCAGTCAGGGCCAGGTGACAACCCTACCTTCTCCTGAAAGTCAGGGTCATGGTAGCAAGCAGGAGTGGAGGGCTTGTACGCTGCTTGCAATGCCTGGGCCAATATCTGAGCAGCATTGGGACCAATACTTGACTTTCAAACAAAGTTTTATCATTTTAAAGGCAGGCAGAGTAAGATGAAAGACCATGACTTTCAGAGTAGTAACTTGCAGTCACTTAAGTCCATTAGAATGGAGTTAGAAGAATGATTCCCTATAGGCGTAGGCACGGCAAGGTGGAGGAGTGGTGGCGACAGTGCTGCGAGAGGAGGAGGGGGAGCGAGTAATGCAACTACCACTGACTAGGTGCTGAGTACATGTAAGGTATTGACGTTTTATTGTGCCAACTCATTCCATCCTCACAGCAAAACCATGAGGGATGCATAGGGACAATCAGTCCCCCGTATCCCTCAGTTCTGCATTCATGGATTCAACCAACCGCAGATTGAAAATATTTGGGGAAAAAAATTGTGTCTGTACTAAACATGAACAGATTTTTGTTTCTTATCACTAATCCCTAAACAATACAGTATACCAATGATTTACATAGCATTAACATTGTATTAGGTATTATAAGTAATCTAGAGATTAAAGTATTCAGGAAGATGTGTGCAGTTTATTTGCAAATAATATACCATTTTATATAGGGGATTTGAGCACCTGTGGATTTCGGTATAAGGAGATGTCTGGGTTTTTAGTGGACCCATCACCCAAATGGTGTACATTGCCCCTGAGAGGTAGCTTTTCTTCCCTCAACCCCTTCCCAACCTCCCTCTCTGAGTCTCCAGTGTCCTTTATACCACTCTGTACGCCCCAATGTACCAGTAGCTTAGGTCCCATTTATAAGTGAGAACATGTGGTATTTGGTTTTTCATTCCTGTGTTAACTCACTTAGGAAAATGCCCTCTAATTCCATTCAAGTTGCTGTGAGAGACATTATTTCATCCTTTTATATGGCTGAGTAGTATCCCATGGTGTATAAATGCCACATTTTCTTTATCCACTCAATTGATGGGTGCTTAGATTGATTCCATGTCCTTGTAATTGTGCATTGCACTGTGATAAACATATGATTTCAGGTGTCTTTTTGGTATAATGATTTATTTTCCTTTGGGTAGACACCCAGTAGTGGGATTGCTGGGTCAAATGGTAGATCACCTTTTAGCTCTTTGAGAAATCTCCATATAGTTTTCCATACAGGTTGTACTAATTTACATTCCTACCAACAGTGTATATGTGTTGCATTTTCACTGCATCTGCACCAACATCTATTGTTTTTTTTATTTTTTTTTAAGTGATGGCCATGCTGACTGGGGTAAGGTGGTATCTCATGGTTTTAATTTGCATTTCCATGATGATTAGTGATGCTGAAGATTTTCTCATGTTTGTTGGCCATTTATTTTCTTTTGAAAAATGTCTGTTTACATTGTTTGCCCACTATTTAACAGGATTATTAGTTTTATCTTGCTGAGTTATTTGAGGTCCTTATAGATTCTGGTTATTAGTCCTTTGTCAGATGTATAGTTTGTGAATATTTTTCCCAATCCATAGGTTCTCTATTTATTCTTCTGATTACTTTTTGTGCTGTGTAAAAGTCTTTTATTATAATAAAGTCTCATTTATTTTTGTTTTTGTTGCATTTGCTTTGAATGTCTTAGTAATGAAATCTTTGCCTAGGCCAATGTTGAGACGAGTTTTTCCTAGGTTTTCTTCTAGAGTTTTTATGGTTTCAGGTCTTACATTCAAGTCTTTAATCTATCGTGAGTAAATTTTTGTATATGGTAAAAGATAGGGATCTAGTTTCATTCTTCTGCATGTGACTATCCAATTTCTCTAGCACCATTTATTGAATAGTGTGTCTTTTCCTCAGTTATGTTTTTGTCTGCTCTATTGATGATCAGTTGATTTCAGGTGTTGGGCTTTATTTCTGAGTTCTCTATTCTGTTATGTTCCATTGATCTCTGTGTCTGCTTTTTTACCAGTACTGTGCTGCTTTGGTTGCTATCACCTTATGTAATTTTAAGTCAGGTAATGTGATGCCTCTAGATTTTTTCTTTTTGCTTAGGATTGCTAAGGTCCTTTTGGATATTGTATAAATTTAGAATTGTTTTTTCTAATTCTGTGAAAAATGACATTGGTATTTTAATAGGAATTGCATTGAATCTGTAGATTGCTTCGGGCGGTATGGTTGTTTTCACAGTATTGATTCTTTCAGTCCATTATCATGAGATGTTTTTCCATTCAGTTATGTTATCAACCATTTCTTTCATCAGTGTTTTGTAGTTATCCTTATAGAGGTCTTTCACCTTCTTGGTTAAGTATATTCCTAGATATTTTACTTTTTTGAAGCTATTTCAAATGGGATTGAGTTCTAATTTGATTCTCAGCTTGGTTGTTGCTGGTGTATAGCAATGCTACTGATTTGTATACCCTGAATTTGTAACCTGAGATTCATTAACGAATTCATTTATTAAATCTAGTAGTCTTTTGGAGGAGTCTTTAGGGTTTTCTATGTATAAGATCATATTATATGTTTGATTTCCTCTTTTCCAGTTTTGATATTATTTATTTCTCTTGCTTGACTGCTCTGGCTAGAACCTCCAATACTATGTTAAATAGAAGTGGTGACAGTGGGAATCCTTATCTTGTTCCAGTTCTTAGGGGGGGGAATACTTTCAACATTTCCCCATTCAGTATGCTATTGGCTTTGGGTTTGTCATATACGGGTTTTATTATTTTGAGGTATGTTCCTTCTATGCCTAGTTTATTGAAGATTTTTATCATAAGTCAAACTGGATTTTATCAAATGCTTTTTCTGCATATATTGAAATGATCATATGGTTTTTGTTTTTAATTCTGTTTGTGGGATGAATTATATTTATTGACTCAAATATGGTGAACCATCCTTGCATCCCTAGGATGAAACCCACTTGATCATGGTGAATTATCTTTTAGATGTGCTGTTGAATTAGGTTTGTTAGTATTTTGTTGAGGAATTTTGCATCTATGTTTGTGAGGGATATTGGTCTTTAGCTTTCCTTTTTTGTTGTGTTCTTTCCTGGCTTTGGTATCAGGTGATACCAGCTTTGTAGAATGAGTCAGGGAAGATTCCTTCCTTCTCAATTTTTTGGAACAGTTTCAGTAAGATAGGTACCAGTTGTTCTTTGAACAGCTGGTACAATTTTGCTGTGAGTCCATCATGTCCTAGACTTTTTTCGGTTGGAATATTTTTTTTATTACTGATTCAAATTCACTGCTCTGTTCAGGATTTCTGTTTCTTCCTGATTCAAGCATGGAGGCTTGTGTGTGTCCAGGAATTTATCCATTTCCTCTAGATTTTCTAGTTTGTGTACATGGAGGTGTTCATAGCAATCTCGGGTGACCTTTTGTATTTCTGTAGTATCAGTTGTAATGTCTTTTTCGTTTCTGATTGATCTTATTTATCTGTCTTCTTTTTATGGTTAAAGTACGTAATAGCTTATCAATTTCATTTATCTTTTCAAAGAACCAACTTTTTGTTTCATTTATACTTTTTATTTTTGGATTTAATTTCATTTAGTTCTGCTCTGACCTTTGTTATTTCTTCTGCCAGTTTTGGGTTTGTTTTGTTCTTGTTTTTCTAGTTCCTAGAGGTGTGATGTTAGATTGTTAATTTGTGATGTTCTGTCTTTTTGAAGTAGGCATTTAGCACTATAAAATTCTCTCTGAGCACTGTTTTTGCTGTATCTCAGAGGTTTTGATATATTCTGTCACTATTATTATTATTCATTTCAAAACATTTTTTATTTCTATCTTGATATCATTTTTGGCCCAGCAATCATTCAGTAGCAGATTGTTTAATTTCCATGTACTTTTTGTAGTTTTGAGATTTCCTCTTAGAATTGACTTCTACTTTTATTCTGCTATGGTCTGAGAAGATATTTGGTATGATTTTGATTTTTTTTTTAATCTATTAAGACTTGTTTTGTGGCCTGTCATATAATCTATCTTAAAGAATGTTCCATGTGCTAATGAGAAGATTGTATATTCTGCAATTGTTGGGTAGAATATTTTGTAAACATCTATTAGGTCCACTTTTTTTCCTAGAGTCCAATTTAAGTTCAATGTTTCTCTGTTGACATTTTGCCTCAATAATCTCTCTAGTGCTGTCAGTGCAGTGTTGAATTTTTCCACTATTAGTGTATTGCTGTATATCTCATTCCTTAGGTCCTATAGTATTTTATGAATCTGGGAGCACTGGTGTTAGGTGTATATATTTTTAAGATTGTTATATTTTATTACTGGATTGCTCCTTTTGTTACTGTATCATGACCTTCTTTGCCTCTTTTTATTGTTGTTGATTTAAAGTCTGTTTTATCTGATATAAACAAGCCACTCCTGCTAGCTTTTGGGTTCCATTTGCCTGGATTATATTTTTCCACCCCTTTACTTAGAGCCTATAAGAACTTTTATGAGTTAAGTGGAGCTTTTGATGGCCACAGATATTTGGGTTGTATTGGTTCATCCATTCCATCAAACTATATCTTTTAAGTGGAGCATTTATACCATTTATATTCAAAGTTAATATTGATATGTGAGATACTTTCCAGTCATCATATTGATTTTTACCTAGTTGCTTTGTATTCTCCAATGTGTTCCTGTGGATATGTCATGTAAGTTTTACATTTTTGAATGTTTTTATACTGGTGTTTATCAACCTTTTGTTACAATGTTTAGAACTGCTGTTAGCATTTCTTGTAGGGCCAATCTACTAGTGACAAGTTCCCTTAGCATTTACTTATCTGGGAAAGACTTTATTTCTCCTTTATTTATGAAACTTAGTTTTGTGGGATACAAAATTGTTGGCTGACAGTTACTCTGTTTAAGAAAACTAAAGATAAATAGGACCGAGTCCCTTCTGGGGTGTATGATTTCTGCTGAGAAGTCTGCTGTTTGTCTGATGAGTTTTCCTTTGAAGTTATTTGATGTTTTTGTCTCGCTACTTTTAGGACTTTCTCCTTCATGTTAACTTTAGTCTGACGACTATGTGCCTTGGTGGGGTCCTTTTTGCAGTGAATCTCCCTGAGGTTCTCTGAGACTCTTGTATCTGAATATCTAAATCTCCAGTGAGAGCAGGGAAGTTTCTTTGATTACTCACTCAAATAGGTTTTTCTAAACTTTTTGCTTTTTCTTCTCCTCCTTCTAGGTTACCTGGTTCTTAGGTTTGGGCATTTTACTTAGTACCATATTTCTTGGATACTTTGTTCATTTCTTTTAATTCTTTTTTCATTATTTTTTTTTATGATGAGGTTAATTTAAAAGCCTTGTCTTCAAGTCCTGAAATTCTTTCTTCTGCTTGGTCTAGTTTATTATTAAATCTTTCCATTGCATTTTGTCATTCCCTAAATGAGTCTTTCATATCCAGAAGTTGTGTTATTTTTAAAAAAATTTTTTTAATGAGTTTTTCATTCATTTCTTGAATTTTTTGTTTTTTTGGTTTGTTTGTGTTGGATTTCAACTTTCTTTTGGATCTCATTGAGCTTACTTTCAATCTGTATTTTGAATTCTATAGCTGTTATTTAAAAAGTTTCCTTTGGTTGGAATCCATTGCTGGACATCTAGTGTGATCTTTTGGGTGTATCAAAACAGCCTGTTATACTGCTAGAGTTCTTTTGCTGGTTCTCTCAAGTGGAGAAACTGTCACTTCTTATTTTTGAATTGACTTTCATTTGGATGGGTCTTCTTAATTTATTTTTTTTTTAAATTGTTCTACCTCATGGGTATAAGTATATTGTATGTTTTTTTTTTTTTTTTTTATTTCAACATATTACAGGAGTAGTACAAATATTTAGGTTACCTATCTGGTGTAACATTTGCTCCTTCCAATATTTTGAATTTGCATTCACTGTGGAGGATTTTTCCCCAAAGATGTATCTATAGTGTTGGTAGAGCACTTTGGTTTTTATTCAGGGTGCATGTATACAATTGTATGGTCTTTTAATTATTTCTTTGGCTGAAAATAGCATCAATGGTGTCTGATTTCCTCAGTGGCTTAGGGTACAGTGTTAGTGGAGGCTGCGGTGAAGTTTTGTTGAGGACAGGGACATCAGGTGGACCAGTCCTTGGGCCCTAATGGTGGCAGAAATGGGCTTAGCCGGGGGTGGAATCAGGTGGGGTAGACCTGTCCTCAGGCACCCAAGTGGTGCATGCAGGCATTGTCTTTGGTAGACAGTGTAGGGTGATTCCCAGGCCGCAGGTAAAATGTTTGGGTGGGAGCAGCAGCAGCAGCTGTGCTGCAGCCCTATTACTAGGGAGGGCAGGGTTGCTTTTGGTGGCAGCAGCTGTATGTAGTCCTACGGGTAGGTTATGCTTCACCGGTGCTTCAGCAGCAGCAGAGGCTGCAGGCAGGGGAGTTTGTCTTTGGGGCATGTGAAATATGCAACAGCTTCACTGCTGGTGGTAGCCAGGTCTTTGTCAGTGGTTCACACTTTAGCCCTGGAGGCCACAACCAACTGCCCTGGTGGTTGTGGTTGGGAAATGTCACTGGGGCTCCAGAAATGTAGAGATACAGGGTCTGTTGAACCCTCAGGCAGAATATAGTCTGGTGGGGGCTGGGGTCCCAATATGATGCCTTGATGTAGCTACATAGGGGTTGGGGGTGTGTAAGACCCAGCATGAGATCCCTTTCTGGATCAATGCCTTTTCACAGTTGGCAGGAATTTCTCTATCTTAGTCTCAGGGCCCATGAAGGTCTAGGGGCTTTCCCGTGGCTAGGATGCAGAAGTCTATTGTGGGACTTGAACCCCAGAGGTTCACTCATTACTCCTCCTCTGCACTGTGGAGCCTCTCCAGGTTTTCATTCATCTTTGCCAAGCAGGCTGCCTTGCTTCTCTCTCCTTCTTTGCTTCTGTTTTTTCCCCGTCACTTCTCTGTTGAATGCCAGTGTTCTCTCTTAGATGATCTATTTGAAGTGTGATTATCTACTCACTATTTTGTTTGTTCTTTGTGGAAGAGGTGAGTATCAGATGTCTACTCAATAAGCTATCTTGAAGTCCCCCCCATTACCTAATTTTTTTAATGTTTATATTTTTTTATTTTGTATAAATTTATGGGATAAAATGTAATTTTGTTACATGAATACGTTGCATAGTGTGAAGTTAGGGATTTTAGGGTATCTATCTCATAGAAATAATGTACATTGTACCCATTAAGTAATTTATTTTTACCCAGCAGACTCTACCCACCACACACTTCCGAGTCTACATTTTCTTTCATTTCACACTCCATGTCCATGTGTACACTTTGAGCTCCCACTTATAAGTGTAAGTATGTGGTATTTGTCTTTCTGTGTCTGAGTTGATTCACTTACCATAGTATCTATAGTTCCATCCATGTTGCTGCAAAATGCATGACTTCTTTCTTTTTTATGGTTGAATAGTCTTCCATTTTGTGTGTGTGTGTGTGTGTGTGTGCATGTGTGTGTGCAGGTGTATCACATTTTCTTTATCCATTGGTCTACTGATCTTAGATTGATTCTGTATCTTCACTATTGTGAATACTGCTGTGATAAACATCTAAGTTCAGGTATCTTTTTGATATAATGATTTCTTTCTTTTGGGTAGATACCCAATAGTGGGATTGCTAGATTAAGGGTAGTTCTATTTTCAGTTCATTGAAATCTCCATACTGTTTTGGATAGAGGTTGTACTAATTTACATTCTTCCAAAGAATGTATGAGTGTACCTTTTTCTTTTTTCTTTTCTCAGCATCCTCACCAACATCTGTTATTTTTCATCTGTTTAGCAATAGCCATTCTGACTGATTTAAGATGATATCTCATGTGGTTCTGATTTGCATTCCCCTGATTATTAGTGCTGTTGAGCATTTTTTCATATATTTTTGGCCATTTGCAAATCTTTTGGAAAATGTTTATGTCCATCTCCTTTGCCCATTTTTTAATGGAACTATTTTGAGTTTTTAGTGGTTGAGCTGTTGAGTTCCTTGTGTATTCTGGATATTAGGCCTCTGTCAAATGCATAGTTTGCAAATATATTCTCTCATTCCATAGTTTGTTTACCATGTTATTTCTTTTGCTGTGAAGAAAACTTCTAGTTTAATTAAATCTTATTAGTTTATTTTTGTTTTTGTTGCATGTGCTTATGAGGTTTTAGTCATTTTTTGCCTTCACCAATATCCAGACAAGTTTACCCTAGTTTTTATTCAAGTATTTTTATGATTTTAGTTATTACATTTAAGTCTTTAATCCATCTTGACTTGGTTTTTGTGTATGGTGAGACACATGTGTATTAATAGTTTCATTCTTCATATGGTTATCCAAGTTTTACAGCAACATTTATTGAAAATGGTGTTTTTTCCCCAGTGTATGTTCTTGTCAACTTTGTCAAAGATTAGTTGGCTGTAAATATATGGCTTTATTTCTGAGTTCTCACTGATCTATGTGTCTATTTTTATACCACTACTATGCTCTTTTGGTTACTGTAGCCTTATAATATAATGTGATGCCTATAGCTTTGTTCTTTTTGCTTAGGATTGCTTTGGTTATTCTGGATCTTTTTTGGTTCCACATGAATTTTAGGATTGTTTTCCCTAATTCTGTGAAAAATGACATTGGTATTTTGATCGTGATTGCACTGAATTTTTAGATTGCTTTGGGCATTTTGGTAATTTTCACAATATTGATTTTTCTAATCTATGAGCATGGAATGTTTTTGCATTTGTTTGTGTCATCTAGAATTTCTTTCATCAGAGTTTTGTATTAATAGTTTTCCTTGTAGAGCTCTTTAACCTCCTTGTCTAAATGTATTCCTAGGTATTTTTTGGTACCTATTGTAAATGTGATTGGCTTCTTATTTTGCTTCTCAGGTAGATCATTATTGTTATATTGGGATTTTGTACATTAAATTTTTACCCTGAAATTTCATTGAATTTATTTGTCAAATCTAAGAGTTTTTTATGTAGTCTTTGGGGTTTTCTGGATATAAGATCATATCATCAGCAAAAGGGGATAATTTGACTTCCTCTTTTACCATATGGATGCCTTTAATTTCTTTCTCTTGTCTGACTGCTCTGCTGGGGACATCCAGTACTGTCTTGAATAGGAATGATGAAGTTGGACATCTTGTCTTCTTCCAATTTTTAGAGGGAATGCTTTTGACTTTACCCTGTTCATTGTGATCTTAGCTATGGATTTGTAATATATGGCCATTCTTATTTTGAGGTATCATCCTACTATGCCTAGTGTGTTGGGGGGTTTATTGTGAAGGGATGCTGAATTTTCTCAAATGGTTTTTTGCACTTATTGAGATGATCAGAGGATTTTTGCCTTTAATTATGTTTATGTGATATATCACATTTATGGATTTACATATGATCTATCCTTGAATCCTTGATATAAAATCCACTTGATCATGGTGTACTATCTTTTTGATGAGCTGTTGGATTTGGTTTACTAGTACTTTGTGGAGGATTTTTTTTCATCTGTGTTCATTGGTGATATTAGTCTGTGGTGTTCTGTTTTTGTTGTGTCCTTGTCTTGTTTTGGTATCAGGGTGATATTGGCCTTGTAGAATGAGTTGGGGAGAATTCTCTCCTCCTCGATTATCTGGAACAATTTCAGGATGATTGGAATTAGTTCTTTGTGCATTTGCTAGAATTCATCTGTGATTCTATCCAGTACTGTGCTTTTCTTTGTCAGGAGATTTTTTATTACTGATTCAATCTCGCCATGTGTTTTGGTGTTCAGATTTTTATGTCTTCTTAGTTCAGTCTTGGTAGGTTATGTGTTTCCAGGAATTTATCCATTTGCTCTAGGTTTTCTAGTTTGTGAGTGTAGAATTGTTCATAAGAGTCTCAGATGATCTTTTGTATTTCTGTACTGTCAGTTGTAATGTCTCCTATTTCATTTCTGATTTTGTTTATTTTGATCTTTCATCTTTTCTTTTAGTCTATCTAGAAGTTTATTAATTTTATTTATCTTTTTTAAGAACCATATTTTCATTAAATTGATCCTTGTATTGTATTTTTGGTTTGTATTTCATTTAGTTCTGTTCTGATATTTAATTTTTTTTTCTGCTGCTGACTTTGGTAGGCATTTGATGCTATAGACTTCCTTACGCTGCTTTTTCTGTATCCTACAGGTTTTGGTATGTTGTGTTTTCATTTTCATTCACTGCAAAAACATTTTTAATTTCTGTCTTAATTTTGGTTTTGACCCCCCAAAAATTCAGAAGTATGTTGTTTAATTTCTATGTATTTGTGTATTGTATGAAGTTCCTCTTGGTATTGATTTCTAGTTTTATTCTGCTGTAGTCTGAGAAGATACTTAGTATGATGTCTATTTTTTAAAATTTGTTAAGACTTGTTTTGTGCACTGATACATGGTCTGTCTTGGAGAACGTTCCATGTCCTGATCAAAAGAATGTATATTCTGCAGTTCTTGGGTAGAATGTTCTGGAAATGTCTGGTAAATTCATTTGATCTGAAGTCTAATTTAATTCCAATGTTTCTTTGTCAGATTTTCTGTCTCAGTGATCTGTCTCATGCTCTGAGTGGGGTGTTGAAATGCCCCACTATTATTTTATTGCTTTCTATATCTTTTCTTAGGTCTAGTAATAAATGATTTATGAAACTGGGTGCTCCAGTGTTGGGTGCATATATATTTAGGATTGTTATACCCTTTTGCTGATTTGATCCCTTTATCATTAATAATGATCTTTGTCTTTTTTTTTTTTAGCCAGTTTTTACTTTAAGGTTTTATTGTTGTTATAAGTGGAGCTACTCTTGCTCCTTTTTGGTTTCCATTTGTGTGGAATATCTCTTTCCATTCCTTTACTTTCAGTCTATATGTGTCTTTATGGATAAGAAAATTTTCTTGTAAGTAGAATACAATTAGATCATTTTTCCCCACCAATTTATTCCATTTATATTCAAGGATAATATGGATATATGAGGTTTTGTTCTTGTTGTATTAATTGTTTTCCAGTTATTTTATAAATTCTTTGTTTCTTTTACTCTGTCTTTGTGGTTTCGTGGAATTCTATTGTGTTTTCCTCCTCTTTTCTCTTCCTCCTTTGTGTGTGTGTTTTATAAAATCTTTGATGTGTTTTTATGGTGGTGAATATTGAATTTTTATTTCCATGTTTATGACTTCTTTGGGCATTTCTTATAGGGCTTATTTAGTGGTAACAAGTTCCCTTAACATTTGCTTGTCTAGGAGAGACGTTATTTGTCCTTCATCTATCTATGAAGGCTAATTTAACCAGATGTAAAGTTATTGACTGGCAGTTTTCTTCTTTTATCACTTTGAAAATGCCATCCCATTCTCTTCTGATCTGTAAAATTTCTTCCAAAAAGTCTACTGTTGTCTGATGGGATTTCCTCTCTAGTTGACCATATGCTTTTGTTTTGCTAATTTTAAAATTCTCTCCTTCACTTTGACTTTAGACGGTCTGAGGACAGTATGCCATGGTGAAGTCCTTTTTGCAATATATTTTCCTGGTGATTTCTGGGCCTCCTTCATTGCTGTATCTGTATGTCTAAATCTTTTGCTAGACTTAGGATGTTTTTGTAAATTATTTCCTTAAGTAGGTTTTCTATACTCTTCAATTTTTATTTCCCTTGGGAATCCCAATAATTCATAAGTCCAGTCACATTATGTAGTCCCATACATCTTGATGCCTTGTTCATTCTGTCTTAGTCTTTTGTAGAAATTTTTGTCTGACTCTATTATTTCAAAAGATCTGTCTTTTATTTTTGAGGTTTTTTTCTTCTGCTTGGTCTAATCTATTGTCAAAGATTTCAAATGTATTTTGTAATTCCTATAATGAATTTTTCAGCTCCAGAATTTCTGTTTGGTTTTATTTTAAGATATCTATCTCCTTGGTAAATTTGTCATTCGTATCCTATATTGGTTTCCTGATTTGTGGGTATTGGTCTTCATATTTCTCTTATATCTCACTGGGCTTCTTTATAATCAATATTTTGAATTCTTTATGATTTTGAGGATTTCTGTTGGGGTAGGATTTATTGCTGGAGAATTATTGTGATGCTTTCGGGGAATGATAATACCTTGACTTTTCATGCTGCTTGTATCTCTACACTGATTTCTGTATATCTAGAGCAGTGGTCCCAACATTTTGGGCATCAGGGACTTATTTCATGGAAGACAATATTTCCATGGACAGGGGGTGGGAGGTGGGGTGTAGTAGGCGAGGGAAGGGTGGGACAGAACTCAGGTGGTGACGTGTGGCCCTTTTCCTAATAGGCCACAGACCAGCAGGGGTTGGGGACCACAGATCTAGAGGAAGTTTCACTTCTTATTTTTGACATTACTTTCATTGGGGGGAATTTTCTTACTTGAAGATGGGACTATGATGCATGTTGGGTAGGGCCTTTTGCTTTGCTTCTGGGTGTGTGCAGTGGTGAAGATTCTGTATGATTTCCTTGGCTATAGATAGTCTTAGTGTGGTGGCTTTCTCAAGTGCTGGTTGTAGTAGCAGTGTACCACAGGGTGAGTAGGCTCATGACCTCATGAGCAGTGGGATGTTGTGTGCAGTGGAAATAACCATGGTGTTGGGAAGCTCTTCTCATTCCTGAGTTCTATATTCTTGTGTTAGGGGTTTCCTTTGCCAATGTTTGAATTAGGTTGTTTTTCTTTTTGTTGTTGCATTGTACGAGTTGTTTTATATCTTCTGGATATTAAACTCTTAGATATATTATTACAATTTTTTTCCCCAATCTATGAGTTATCTTTTCACTTTCTTGATAATGTCCTTTGATGTACATTTTTTTTTATTTTGATGAGGTCTCATTTATCTATTTTTATCTTTTTTGCTTAATGTTTTTGGTGGCATATTTCAGAATCTACTGCAAAAGTTTATGACTATATAACTATGTCTTTTTCTAAGGGTTTTAGCTATTATATTTAGGTCATTGATAAATTTTGAGTTGATTTTGCATAACTCAAGGTGTTATACAAAAGTTATATTGAGGTAGAGGTCCAATTTTGTTTTATTACACCTTAAAATCCAGTTTTTCCTAGCTCTATCTGTTGAAGAGACTAGTCTCTATCCATTAAATGGGGTTGGCACCTTTGTTGAAAATCAAATTGGACATATTTCTGAACTCTCAATTTTATGTCATTGGTCCATATTTCTATTCTTATGTCAGTACTGCACTGTTTTGATAACTGTAATTATGTATCATTGATTACTGCTAATTGTATTAAATGTTCTTATTGTCCTTCTTTTGCTGCCCCATTTCAGGTTTTTTATTTCTAATATATGTGAGTTAAAAACATCAATCAATCAAGTTTATTAAACCTGCTTATTACCAGAGTTTTTGAGCCTCCCTTCAGGAACAAATTAGATTTGGTACACTGGCTTTGTGAAATATGGCCTAGGACAGTGACCTATTCTTTTTTTTTTTTTCTCTCACCACAGAGCCTCAGATGATATATTAGATAAAAATAGAAGTGTTTAGGTTGAAAGGTAGGAAGGAAATGTCCCCTGTACCCACTCTATCCTATATTCACATGCTCTAAGAACTATTATGGCAGAGGTAACACTATTTGAAAACCTTAATCATCAAGGTATTTTAAAGTTATTTTTTCTATTATGTTTTGTACGGTTTTAGTTTTCTAAAATTCACCCACCAGATAAACTGAGTATTATGCTTATTTTTTTAAACCTACATTATTGTGGATTTTTTCTTTTATTACTAGCTTTAGAGGAAACAGTTTACATATGTATTTATATACAATTACAATTACGATTTACATATCCTACAGAGTTGCCTTTTATGGAAGTATTTTATTGAAGCATCTTAAAATAGCAAACAATTCGAATTTGACTGTGCAGCCAGTCTCCCCACATGGGTCACCTTGAACATTGTGTGTTAAATGAGAGTACATACTACCTAACACATAGCCATTACTGCTCTCAAGTTCACCCTTCTCCAGTCATGCACTTTAAGTAACACTGGATATACAAAATAACGAATAAAACTAGTGATTCGTGCTATTGTGCAATGGAACCAAAAATTTCAGTTGTTTCAAATAATGTTATGGTATGCTCCATAAATTCACTAAGGTGACCCAGGAGTATTGATTTGAATTTACTTTAGCCTCACTTATTGTCACTTAACAGAGTAAACGAGAACTGATGGCTCTTCAAACACTAATAGTAAATTACAGTTATAGTGAACACAAATGCCTCATTATGTCTAGTCAAGGTCTATTTCCCTTTTATAGAGCTAACTGGTGGAAAGCATTGTTTTTAATTTATGAGTGAATATGCATGGGAATTTTAGCTATCCTATTTACATAATCCTGATAGACAATTAATCTTCAGTAAAGTACCTAGAGCAGGTTTAAAAAATGCAAGCCACAGCTAAAATAAAAATTATAGTCTGAAGTATTGAATGTCTTGGAGACCAAAATGCCACTTTCATTAGCCTTTTATTATCTCATCGGTAAACATGCAAAACTGGTAACAGTTTAATGAGATTATAAGGCATACAGCACTTGGGTTAAATAAATTAATAAATCAATTAATGTTGGTTAATTAAACACAGGAAAAGTCATTTAAATATTTGGAGTACAAAAAAGGCATCCCTTAGGGGGTTTATAAATGCAGTTTGAACTTTTCTTGAAATTTGTGTTGTTAGGTCAACACAATTTAGAAAGGATTTGTCCACAAGAATGAGGCATGAGAGAGCTTTTGCAGGTGATAAAAATGTTCACTGTCTTGATTAGTATGTTGGGTAAATAGTTATATATATTTATAAAAACTCATTGTATATTTAAGATTTGGGTATATCACTGTCTCTTTGTATATTAATAGATACACATGTGTATCTATTAATGTGTACATTAATAGATACACATGTGTGTATCTATTAATATCTATTTGCACACACACACACACACACACACACACAAAGATGAAGTGATAGAATCCTAAAAATATTCATGAACCCAGTCATCTCTGCAGCTAGATTTATCTTTCCATGATTTGGGTACACATATCAATAAACTTCCTTATGTATAAATCTATTTGAATTCTTTGTTACTCACAATCAAAAGAATCCTAATGTAGATTTCTACCCAAAATCTTTTTACTGCACCTTTGCATTTTGTAAGTCCTATGTCTCAGAGAATTGAGAGATACTCTTGGTGCCAATAAATACTTTACTCTCAGAAGATATTTCCTTTACCCTGAGTCACTAGACTACTCATAAAATCCTAAATTTTAGAATGGTGTTAAGCCTGTCTCTTCATGCCATTCCACCAGGTAGTAGAGCTTAAGGCTACCAGTAGCACTTTTTCTATTTAGTTGGGAACATACTATGATGCCATAGCTATACATTATTTTTCAAAGAAGAATGAAAGCTCACTCAAGCCAAGGATATCATTTTTCCTCTTTTTTTTTTTTTTTTTAAGAATTACTCTTACTCTGGGGGCAAGAAAGACAGCAAAAAGATCTACAATCTCTTATAGGAAAAGCACTCAGCAGCAATTCATTCATGTTCTTCAGTCAACTCACCTATCTACAGGTTTTTCTGTACTTAGTCTTGGGCTTATAAGGACAAGAAAAGTGATCAATAGCTGCCGTGGTTTCATAACTAAAATATTAGTAACACCAACACAGAAGCAAGCTGTAGCTTAACTAAATTTGAATAGGTAATATTTAATTTCTACTCACATGGAGCAAACCAAATTTTAACAAATGCTGACTTATTATGAGCATACATAGTTTTGCCCTTAAACTTCACAAAAACTCTGCAAGAGTGTGTGATTATTGCTTATAGTTTTTCAGACTGTAGGTCCCCTGAGGACAGGAAACATGTCCATTTTATCCAGAGTAGGCATCAAATATCATTTGTTAATTGATTGTGTTAGAGAAGTTTCACAATTTACATGAAGGGCATGGTAGAGCATAGATTTTAAGATTCCTTTTGTATGAGTGCCTGTTAACTTAAAGTTTAGAATTAAAAGTCAGAAAAGATTGTCTTTGACCCTATCCAAACTTCCTTTTCTTTCTCTTCTCCCATTGTTAGATGCCTTTTCTCTCAGATCAAGGGCTTGAAGGCTTAGCTGTTGCTATAGGCCAATGTTAGCCAAGGCCACTGAAGACAGGCTGCCCAGCGGATTGCCCACGACTTTGCCAGAACAAATAGAGTTCTTAGCCAAAAAAGTCTGGTCACAGAGAAAAAACATTGTGATCAGAAAACAATAATGATGTTATAGAATAAAGGAGCCATCAGAACAGAGAAGTCACTAAGATTAATGAAAAATTATAGCCATACAGGAAGTGGGAATCCAGAGAAAATATAGTGCTTACCAAGAACATTCTCTTAAGTCAGAAAACCTGAAACATCCTAGTTCTTCTACTTGAAGGTAAGTGGTATTAGATAAATTACTCAGTTTACTTATCTGTAAAGCATGGATTATATACCTACCATTGTTTCAAGAATTAAATAAAATAATCTATGTAAGGTACTGTGTAGGGTGTCTGGATGGAACATAGTAGGCATTTGATCGATTTTTGATGATGATCACGATGCTTGGCTATGTGAAGTCATAGGTAGCTAACAATTAATAGTGAAGGAAACAATGACTTGCTGGAGGTATATAAGCTTTAGGAGGGTCTCCACTTTGTGCCTCCTAGCTTCTCAAGTGATAGGTGTGCAGAACAGAGCCTGGGAAATCCATTCGATCTCTTTTTATCTAGTCTTTAGATCTATCCTAAGAAAACTCAAGTTCCCCAAAGTACCCCTAATCTATTTTGACCCATTCAATCTTGCTCTCCCTGGTGTGTTCTGTGTGCTTCATCCCCATCAAAATGTTCATTCCCTCAGTGCAAATATGCTTTCAACTAGGTTCTATGGAGTAGTGTTATCTCATTAAATTTGTTAACTCAAAGATGAGAATATTTAATTATTCATTTTTTCTAACTTTTTTTAGAAGGTGTGAGTTTATCTGAATATCTTCATATATAAAGTAGCGAGTTCCAGATAGTACAGAGAGGTACTGTAGTGAGGGAAGTTGAAGTCATATCCCATGTATTTACAGCCAACGGAGCTTTAGCTTTCATTTCTAAATGTTCTGGGCAAACAGCTGAATGTATTTTTATTACGACTTCCCTCCCAAATTATTGTGAAGTCTGAGACATCTGTGAGTCATTATACACAGCAGCCAAATCTACTTGTTAATTGCAATATAAGCTAATTTGTTACTGTAAAGTCATACAGCTCTATGTAAGGCAAGACTGAAGATAGCTTTAAAAAGTAAGTATTCCTCCTTTGGTGACTAGCTTACTATTTAACTTAATCTGACACTTCTCTAGAACTAACAGTATAACTGCTTAATAGGACATGTTAGCCATCCATCTTGACCACTGCATGAAGTCCGTGAAAAGAATCATGAGTTTAAGCTTTGAGTCCTCAATACATTACATTAAGTTTCAGTTATGGACCTTCAGCACCATGGAGAGAGTCGACACAACTATTAGGTAATTCTCTCTTCCTTCCCCATCCTTTCAGAATTGTTGCTCTACATGTGACTTGGGCACACATTCTGTATTTTGCAAGGTATTTGATTGTTGTGTAAAGTGACCTGTTTGATATGCTTATTTTCTTCTTTTGAAAATAGTTCCCCTATTTTCTTTTTTTTTATTTCAGCATATTATGGGGGTACAAAAGTTTAGGTTACTTATATTGCCCTTGCCCCCCCTTACTCAGCTATAAGAAATAATGGGGTTATAGAATCTCTTATGTTCTCCTGGATAGAGTTGGAACCCATTCTACTGAGTGAAGTATCCCAAGAATGGAAAAATAAGCACCACATGTACTCACCATCAAATTGGTTTCACTGATCATCACCTAAGAACACATTTAGGAATCACATTAATTGGGTGTTGGGCAGATGTGGGGGGGAGAGGGGATGGGTGTATACATACATAATGAGTGTGATGCACACTGTCTAGTGAATGGACATGCTTCGAAGCTCACCTATTTTCTTGATAGCACATTTGTTCTTTGCACTTTTAAAGAATTTTTTAGAAGCGTAGCTAAATGTGTCTGTCAGGACAAGGGTAGTTGAATATGTTCCCATTTTCCTTTGTCAAAAAGTGATTCTTTAGATCAAGAATTTTTCTTAATGTAGATATTATAGAATGGAGGACTTTTTAGTCATCCACATCAAATCATCACCCAAGAAGATGCAAAAGAAACTTCTAAATCTGCCATGAATATTTGGTAATTTGCATAAATATTTCTAATGACTCTTTGCTGGGAAGGGATTTTCCTCCTTCAAATTCCTATAATAATTGGTTCACACATCTGTCATAAAATGTATTAATAACTTACATTTATATTGAAAACCCTTGGCATTTATGGATTTAATATAAGTAGTTTTGACTGCTTGCAGATGACCCTGATAATCCATGACATGCTTTGATTTCGGATTTTGCTGAGGCAAATATTCAAATTGAGCACACAGACGAGCTGACGTGTGGGAACAAGTCATGTAGCTAATGGGTAATTCTAGCTCACCACCCGACACCCGTGTCTCAATATGCTTATATTATTCTCTCCTCACTGAATATATGGTAATTCCTCTGTAGTGATTGAAACCTTTGCTTTTTTGTGGAAAATGGCCATAAATCAGAGAAAATTCTTCAATAAGGTTTAATAGGTTTACAGACATTATGAGGATACATAAAAAGGAAACCAAAATAAAACATGATTCCAGAGGAATTAAGGAATATGTACAAACTAGCATTTACAATGTGAGGATTTTTGAAGATAAGGACATATTCATCCAGGATTATGAATTTAATTCAGGGATGAAAAGAATGTTTCAACTCTGATAGTAACTCTGACATGTGAGGCTTTCCACTTACTGTATTATGCCTTATGTAATAGTTCTTTTTATGTTTTTCTTGCCTTCTAATCTGCCACTATGCAAAAATAAATTGCAAAATCAATGTAGAAGATATTGTCAGTTGCTTATACACATTCATATCTATTGTTCTTTCTTACTAACAGAATCATATATTTTATTTTTTTTTTATCAAGTCCTCCCCTAAACATCTATATCCTTTGGCATGGGAATGGGGATACTTCCCATTATTATTCTAAGCCAATTTCTGGAATTCCTCTTGAAATCTTTCTTGGTCCAGAGCATCTATATTAAAATGACCCCACCAAATGAAAGAGAAGGGCTTACACTCTATAACTGGGCAACAGGTTTTCTCTCTATTTTCTCCCAGCTTACCTTCTCTCTCTCTCCCTAGCTCTCCTTAATTCTCCCTTTCTTGTTCACACTTTGATTTACATGTACTAGATATCAAAGGAGAGCACATAGTTCCAATTGTCACTACAGCCACCTTGTAACCAAGAGAGGAGGCTCCTTTTGGGTATATCTGATATTAAGGATATCAGAGTAAATAATAGAAATAATTATATCTTTAGTGATATAATTGAGTCACTTGTTAAATCATACCAAAAAAAAAAAAAAAAACCCAAAACACCCTGCTCTTGCTAAATTATACTTATGTGAAGTGGTAAATTTATTTATCTTTTGAATATATTTGAGCCAGTACAGTGTATTCTGTGTCTAGAAGGTAACAGCTTCTAACTAGGGTATTCACTGAAGGTAGGAACTTGATAGTTTACATCTTTGGAGCCCTTGTAGTATCTCGCAGAGTGTTTTGCATGTAAAAGTATTTGTGCATAAAATCTCTATAAATCTTGATCTAGGTACATCAATTTCTCCATGAATAAGCTGAACAACTCTTCTGCCAAGCCTTTGACAAATCCCCCTACTAACTCCCCCCTTTACCCCCCACCTTACAATAATCTTGACTAGTCTTCTAGAGTGTTGAGCACATTTGGGGATATATTAGCTTTGGATTTTATAAACAAAGCCTTACAAGGATAAGAAACTAAGCCAAAACTTAGTTGCAAAGGTGAAAGAAAAATTTCAACCAAAACATTTGTTTGTATAATGACACCTTGAGGTGCTGATTTTCATTATGGTTTTGTTCATGCAGTTCCCAAGAAACCTATAAATCTGTTTAGTTCAATGAAACAACTTGTTAATTCATCAGAGAAAAAAATAGTAAAACCACTTATTTGGTTGGATTGACCAGCCAGTTCAATTGAAATAGCAAATCTATCACTTCTATGGGGATAAAATTGGCCAGACGTTTTTTTTTTTTTCCTGATGAAAAAGGAAAGGATTTTACAAAATTGACTGACTCAGTCAGTAATCTGGTGTTGTGGAGATGCAGCCTTATCCAGCATTTGAACACGAGTGCTGTATTTCTAAGCACAGTAAAACTGAAAGTGTTTAAAGTTCCAGGAGGACAACAGAATGAGAATGGATCCGAAGAGAAAACCGTTGAGACCTTTCCAGAATGGTGAAAAGATAGCTTCTTACATGTTCAAGAGCATTGTATAAGTCAATCTTCTTTTTAGGAAGGACAGCACTGTGTCATGGTTCATTTCCAGAACACACCAGAAAAGTTTTACCCAGAGAAGCCCAAGAGAGACTAATGCAAAGCATAGTCAAGGAGGGAATCCAGAAGTCAGAGAAATAACACTAATCATCGTACCTGTGGGAGGAGGTAAGATTCAAAGTACAAAAAAAAAAAAAAAAAAAAATCCTGTTATCAGGAGGCAGAAAATCCTGTGAGAGATTGGGACAAACTGTTCAATAAAGATGCTTTTAGCAATGTAGGCATGCCAAAGGCCCATTTATGATGTGTTTACAGGTATATCCAGGTGTTCTCTCAATTTGTATCTTCACTAACTCGTTGACTTTCTTCTTATTCAAAGCCTCACTGTCCCTAAATTCTCTTTTCAAGTATTTTCCATCTCTTCTCCCTTATTCTCCTCTACTGTCTCTGACGAAGAGGTGTTTTTCTTACACTCCAAATCTAACTACTTACATTTCTGTTCATTTCATGCTTTTGCAAGGGTTACAAACACAGAAGTTTTCCTAAACCAGGTAAGTAAATGAAATGACCTGGTGGACGACATGAGGAATTTGTGGGGACTGTGAAGAAATAGAAAGTGTGTGTCTCACATAAAAATATTCAAATTTTGAATAATCCTGTGCTGGCTGAATATGCATATCTGCTGGCTACACTGGGCTCAGTGGTCAGCAGTTTGTGATTTCTCCTTTTCTCAGACTTGAAAGTTATTCTCTCTCTTTCCCCCTCCTGCTCATAGGATTTTCTTTGAAAAATAATCTTCCTTCAACCTATTCTTCATTGCACAGCCTCTTCCTTTCATGGCCACATCTGTTCTCATTGCTCCTGCTGTCACCATATCTTTCTTTTCTAGAGCACCATTCATTTGAAAAACAGATTTAATTTAAAAATATTTAGAACATACAGAAAAGTATAAAAGCAATATAATTGATTCCCATCTGTACACCTTTAATAGATGCTTATGTTTTTCCAAGTTTAATTCCTATTAAGTTCAACTCCTATTCTTTTCTTTCTCTTCTTACAGGGAAGTTCATGTGCATCATTCCCATGTGTTTCTAAAATCTTTACCTTGTATATTTATAGTCATAAACAACATTTAGACATACATTTTTTATTCTTAGTATATCCTTTTGAAACCTATGCAATTGTGGTTTTTCACATTTATAATTATTATATATAGTGCTTCAATGAATATCTTTTTACATTATTATTTTTTTCTTTTTTTGAGACAGAGTCTCACTCTGTTGCCTGGGCTAGAGTGCCGTGGTGTCAGCGTAGCTCACAGCAACCTCAAACTCCTGGGCTCAAGCAATCCTACTGCCTCAGCCTCCCGAGTAGCTGGGACTACAGGCATGCACCACCATGCCCGGCTAATGTTTCCTGTATATATTTTTAGTTGTCCAGCTAATTTCTTTCTATTTTTAGTAGAGATGGGGTCTCGTTCTTGCTCAGGCTGGTCTCGAACTCCTGAGCTCAAACGATCCACCCATCTTGGCCTCCCAGAGTGCTAGGATTACAGGCATGAGCCACCATGCCCGGCCTACATTACTTTTTGTTCTTACATGTGATAGCCTTTCCAAAGTACAGTTCTTGAGTTGGAGAGTTTCAAATTTTTTAAACTCTCCTGGCTGTCAGCTATGTATAAAAATTCCCATTTGTTTTATCTTTACTAACATTTGCTATTTCCAGACATTTAAAATTTGGCCAATTTAGTGAGTGTGAAATTGTATCTTAGTATTTTAATTTGCATTTTATCACTAATAATTAAATCAAGCAAGTCTTCATATGGATATTAGTCATTTGAGGTTCCTTTTCATTAATTACATTTCCACAGTCTTTTATTTTCCTATTGGGTTATTCATCTTTTTTTTTTTTTCTACTTATCCATCTTTATATAGCCTAACTTTGCCACTTGCTAGTATTGTTTGCCTTGGAAGACTTCATTTCTCTATAATTTAGTTTCCTTCTCTGTTAGGTGGGAAGTATAACAGTATCTACAAGTTTATTATGAAGATTAAGTGAGTTTGTATGCAAGGCACTTGGAATAGTGTCTGGCATATGCTAAGCATTGTATGTTTTACTGCCATACCTTAATTCTCTTACAGTGTTACAAGTAATTTTCCTAGTTAGCAGTTTGCAGTTTAATTATGTTTAATGATATCTTTTTCATATACAAAATATGACATTCTCCTTTGTGGTTTGGTTTGTACTTTTTGTGCCTTGTTGAAGAAAGTGTTTCCTAGCCTAATATAAAATAAATATTCTCTTATATTTATTATAAATTCTCTGCCTTTGGCATTTCTAATTTTAATCCATCTGAAAATAGTGTGAAGCAGGGGTCTAATTGTATCATTTTTCCCCTGAAGAACAAATTTCCTTGGCATCATTTATTGAATGGGTCTTTCTTTCTCACTTATTTTCCATGCCTCCCTCCTCCATCATATTCCATTATTTTTGTGATTATTCTAAGTCATTTATTTCATGACATTGATCTATTTGTCTATTCTTACAACTTTTCAGCCCTTGATCTTTGCACGTTTCTGTCTTGTGAGTCTTTAAAAACCTCTTTTCTTTTGACGGTTTTGAAACTCTTTTGCTTTCCAAGGGAAGAGTCATCTTCCTTTAAGAGTGTAGGTTCCATGAAGCTCAGAACCACTTATCTATCTTGGGTGTTATAATCTTATCTTTCCCCTTTTAAAGGCTGAAATATCTGGTGAAAGAAATTTTAATAAAGAACACATTATGTTCAAATTTATAGTGTGTATGTTGTAAGTCTTTAAAATATTCCAGAGCCTAGGAAAAGTAAAAAATATACCTATTTGTGGCATTAGAAATATCTTAAAATGACCGTGTCACTTTTCTAGTTTAGGGTAAACTGTACCAATATATTTCACAGTATCATTTATAGTGTTGCATTCTCATTCCTTTCTGGATATAAAAGAATATATCATATTTCACAGATTTGAGTCTATAGTGGATTGATTTGTTGCCATGGACTTTAAAAATCCATTAAGGAAGGAGTCAGAAATAGAGAATTAATTTGAAATCTTTTGTTGGTATGGATAGAGTGAGAAAAGTATTTATAAAACCATTAATCATACTTCAAAATATACTTGAAAATGAATCAGAAGACTGATGTAATAACTGTATTTTCATTTTGTTTGTCCCCTTAGAAGTCCTAGCACTTTGGAAAGCCTTATTTAAGTGTTGCTGAATATTACTTGTTTTTTTCTATTTCTCTTATTTTGATAAATATGTCTTGTCATGGAGCCATCTGTGCCACCGTGAGAAGTAGATCGTTACCTAATCTATTAGGTCTGCACTTAGTTTAAATGAATACAAAAATAAAAAGCCAATAAAGCTTGGAATCATAAATAAGGTCAAACATAATTCATATAACAAAAATCCTCCTGAAATCACAGCTCTCTATTAGTTACTAAAGTTAGCTACATTCCACACTTTCTAGGAGAGCCATTTTTTGATTCTTCGAACTACAGTTCCAAAGCTGTCCTCAAGAAAAGAAAAACTTTTAAGATGATATTTAATTGACATTTGGCTAAAGTAAAAATAAAGGAGTAAGCTGTGATGGTTGTCTCTGAAAAAGAAATGACACCACAGAAGAACTATTCTTGATGTATTGGTTTAACACATGAATAATTTTCTGGAACACTATTGCTGGTTCAGTTTCCAGAGAGTCAAACTTGAATTCAATTTACCATGTAAGGGTTCAAATAGCATTTTAAATATAGTAATTCAAAATTGAACACCTATTCCTAATTTCAAAAAATTAAAGCAAAATAATAATGGAAGGACATGTCCTAAATATGAGAGAGTATAGAATAGAAATCAAGGATGACTGTCTTACTAAATGGTATTCCTATTAAAATCAGAAACATGGCTGGTATGGTCACTTTTATCATTATTATCCAACATCATTTCGGAAGTTCTAGTTAATTTATTAAGACAAACATAGCATAAGTGCAACAGATATTTGGAAGGAAGAAACATTCATTATTATTGTTAGCAGGTGGTATGATCATATGCTTCCCAAATAAGTAAATTCTATGAAAACTAATAAGATAATTAAGTAAAGTAGTTAAATGCAAGAAAATTACCACAAAAGTAATATTTCCCTTTATATTGGTAATAACCAGTTAGAAATTAAAATGGGAAAAAAATCATTCACCATAGACAAAAATTTAAAAGACCTAAAAATAAATTTAACAAGAAAGGTGAAGGACCTAGTTAAAAGAAAAGCATAAAATTTGAATGAGGAGCACTTAATGAGACTTGAATAAATGGATACCTATGCTCAGAAATCACAATAATATACTAAGTGAAGTATCCCAAGAATGGAAAAACAAGCACTCCATGTACTCACCATCAAATTGGTATTAACTGATCAACACTTAAGTGTACATATAGTAGTACCATTCATTGGGTGCCGAGCAGATGGGAGGGGGGAGGAGGGGATGAGTATATTCACACCTAATGGGTGTGGTGTGCACCGTCTGGGGGATGGACATGCTCGAAGCTCTGACTTAGGCAAGGCAAAGGCAGTATATGTAACTTAAACATTTGTACCCCCGTAATATGCTGAAATTTAAAAAAAAATCACATTTATATACATTTGTCAACATTTTTCAAATTAATTGTGAATGTATTATAAATATTTGGCAAATCAGTACATGCAGGAATGTGTCAATATCTGATATAAAATAGATTTCACAAAAATGAAAGCTTATTTTTCCAACTACAATGGTTCAGCTATATAGTTTTTTATGTTGACATGTCAAAGACTTTGGAAAATGCCATGTTATAATGAAAGAAATTTAAATCTGTAGGGATGTTTTAATGGCAATCAATGACTTTTAATTGGGAAACAAACATCCATTGTAAGCCTTAGCTTTATCTGACAAAAGGAAATCTTTAATTTCTTCAAATTATTAGAATAGTAAATGATTTAAATAACTAGCTATAGATTAATTTTCTTTCATAAGGAAATATTACATAAATAATATCTTGAATTAATCCATAGGTCTTTTTCCCCTGTATTTGAATTTATATTTTTAGTTAAAGTTTCTATTGCCATAGCTAGAATTGTGTCTTATAATTGCCTGGTGACAAATTCCTTGGTATCTTTCACTATACCTGAAATAGTGTGCCTATAAAGTAGGTATTGAATACATGCCCTGTATCTACACGGCAGTTATTTAATAAATGCCTTTGGAAGAAATTAATCTAGTGTAAAGGGAAAGTGTTGCTTCTTTTGTGGTATTTGTCTTGCATCTATAATAGCTACTTTACTAAATTCTCTTATTTTGGATTAACTGTGGTTTTTAAATAGCAATACCTAAAATACTAAAGTGAAATATTCAACGCTGCTGTGTTCACTCAATATAGGTCGGATGAATCTCCACTCAAAATTTGGCTCAAATGTCAATACAAACAATGCCACGTGTGCACCAAGGGAGTATGAAAAGGATTATTACTCACAAAATGAGCCTTTCTGGGGAGAGCAAGGAAGGCTTCCAGGCAAGTCTGAAAATGGCTTATGAGAGCAGGGAAGAGTCTAGTTGGGAGTTCTGTGGGGATAGGGAGGGGCGAAGGGAAGGTTCTTTCACAAGGGCTGGGACTTGAGTAGTTTGAACTCCCACTGGTGCTAAAGGTGCACCCAGCTTTCTTATCAGCTTGCCTAGAGATATCCAGGATTTCTTATCGGCCTAGTGCACCTGGACTTTCTTAATAGCTTGTCCAGATGAGGGGCAGAAGGGAAAGAGAGGGAGGTGTGGTGCTTGAAAGCTGTCAACCGTCAAACGACAAAAATGGAGTTAGACTCATTACAAATGCATTTTTATATAGTTCGAAAATGTAGAATTTCACTTGTGCAACTATCTATTCATTGTGACATGTACTTTATGACATTGCAAGTCTTTTCCCTTTTACATTCCTGTGGAAAACATGGGTCAAGAACATAGATTGACAGTTTGGCTTCATGGAGAGAAGTCGTGATTTCCAGGCAGATTCACCAGGTAGCCACTAGCTAACTTTTTAACTCTGGGAAACATATTCATCAACTCTGAGCTTCAGTTTTCTTGTCAAGAAATGGACAATGCCTCTACCTCATAGGGTTGTGAGGATTTAACTAGGTAATATATGTGAAACAGTTAGCACACAGTATGGCACATGGTAAGTGCTTGAATAAATGACATTTAGTTGTTATTGTTATTACTAATATTATGCAGAGAAGATATAGAAAGTAAGATAGATATTAAGAGAACAAGCTCTAAATAAATAGAAGAAAGTCTAATACCTTAAATATGTTAGTGCCTCTCAAATTAATATATGCGTTAATGCATTTCCAATGAGAATCCCAATCAGTTTTGGGAAAGATAAACAAAATTATTTAGAGATTATATTAAAGAATAAACATATGAGAATTGTCCAAAAAACGTGAAAGACAATAATTAATAAAAAGTTGCCTACAAGATGTCAAAACCTAATATGTTGCTAGTAAGATCAAAACAATATGAATGCGGCACAGTAACTAAAACATAGTGGAATGGACTAATGGAGGTTTTGAGCCTGGATTTTAATACGATTTGTTTCCTTTGTAATCCTTTGTATCTCATTTTGTACATTTCAAAAACTTGTAGGAGAAATGTTCTATAGACTTCACCAGACTATCAAAGGGATACTTGGCACAATAAAATTAAATTAAATTAAAAAGTTTAAGAGCCCTGTAGAAACAATAGGTAGAAATTGATGAAGAAATTAGCGATCCAAAGCTGCGTAGCAAATTACCTCAAAGCTTTGTGGCCTAAAGCATTTACATTTATCATCTCCTGTTTCTGTGGGTTGGCAGTCTAGGTGTGGCTTAGCTGGGTGCTAAGTGTCTCAGGATCACTCACAAGGCTGAAGTCTTATCTCAGGGGTGGTCTAGGGAAGGCTCCACTTCCAGGTTCACTCCAGTGGTGGTTGGCAGGATTCAGGCTCTCAGACTGAGCTCAGGCCTCCCTGCATGTTGCCCAGAGGCTGCCGTCAGTTCCTGGCCACATGGGCCTAATCATAAGGCATCCTGCTCATCAGAGCGTGCAAGCAGAAAGAGGGCCACTGAGAGAGTGCTGGTAAATGCAGCCTTTTGTAACTTAATCTTAAAGTGACATCCATCTCGTTTGTTGTGTTCTACTCACGACAAGCGAGTCCCTTAGCCCAGCTCATACTCGGCGAAGGGGATTACACAAGACATGAATAAACAGAAGGTGGGGATCACTGGAAGCTATTCTAGAAGCCTTCAACCACAGGGAAGCTATTCCACTTCGGGGTAGATACACTAGATTATAGAGTACAGAGGTATGGGATACTTAGCTATGAAACTGGAATAATATAAAGCTATGTTCTCTGTCTTACACTATGTGTAAAAACAAGTTCAAGAAGAACAAAATTAGCTAAATCTAAACAATAAAACTTTTTAAATGTTAGAAAAAAATGTAGACTAGTAAATTTGGACCTACAGGGTTGAGGAGGCCTTCCTGAGAAAAACAGGGAAGCCAAGTAAGTGATGGGCTTGATTAGGTATAGACTGTGGGACACATCTACATAATGAAGACCAAACGTAAAATGTGGTATTGGGGAAAATATTTATGATCTTGTAACATATAAGAGATGAATATCCTATATATATATATATATATACACACACACACACACATTGTGTATGTATATATACAAAGGGTAATATGTATCTGATACACACAGACTTTGATGTAGAAATAGGGTATGCATAATTTCAACCTTAATAGGTGGTGCTGAACTATTCCCTAAGTATTGATAACAACTTGCTCACCCACCAGCATTTGGATAGCTCTGGTTGCTTCATACCCTTGCCAACATTAGGACCATCAAATTTTCCAAATTTTGCCGGTGTCTAGATATAAATTCTCACTGTGGCTTCAGTTTACCTTTCCCAATAACTTGAGCAAATTTTTACATATTGATAGGCCACCTGGACCTCGTTTTCTATATAATTCCTATTTATTTATTGTGCTCATTTTTCTATTTTGTTGCTTATCTTTTTATTGATTTACGGAAGTTTATTATATATTCTGTGTAGTAATTTTTTGTCAGTTACATGTATCACTAGTATTTTCTCTTGCTAATTGGTTTTTACTTTAGGAAAATTCATAATCCAATTTTTGTTGTAGTCCAATAACATCCACAACATTTTTTTCATAGCAGGAAATCTAATTTATATCACATGAGAGTATGATGCCGTGACGTTTGGGGGGAAATAACGTTCCAGGATGAGGGATTAAGAAGTGCAAAGATCTTGAGGCAGCTAAAAACAAAGTAATTTTTAAAGCCATTTTGCTGTGTAATATATCATAAAACTTTTTTTTTTTTTTCCACAAAAGACCTATAAGAATTGTTAATGCATTTTGGTTTTCTCTCAGCATTTTCCTGCTCAATAAACATCTTTGAAATAACCACAGATTAATCATAAATAAGCCATTATAAGTGCATTTTCTGTAACAGTTTACTGCTAAACCCCACTTTAGTTCAATATAAGTTACTGAAATCTACTGGATTGATTGAAATTTGCCTTTTATATATTCAATATAAATATATTGAACCTCAACTCTCTATCAGATTCTTTTAGGTAACTCAGATAAAATAGCAAATAAAACAGGCAAAGCCCCTGCTTGCATGGTGTGTAGATTCATGAGAAGGAGATAAATATAAGACAAATACTCAAATAACAATATAATAATATAAATGATTTTATTAGCAATATGTAATATGTAAATAATTATAAAATATCAGGTGGTGATAATACATCAGTATCAGTGTTAGGGATAAGATCTCTGGAGAAACGTTAAGCATGTTCCCGGCGGAGGGCGCCACACAAAGGCTCAGACTGGAGCAGGGCTGACACATTCAAAGAACAGCAAGGTCAGTCAAGAGTGGTAGGAAATGAAGCAAGAAACAGAGGGAGAGAGGGAGCAATAGTGAGCATGTGCGATCGTGCCAGGTCACATCGGGCCTGGTATTGTGTACCTTGTCATGCACTTTGGCATTATTCTAAGTATTATGGGGAACTATTGGAGAATTGTGAATTGGAAAGTGTTGTAATCTGATTTGTATTTTTAAAGTGTCACTGTGGGTGCTGGATAGAGAATATGTGGTAGGTGGCAACATTAAGAATAGATAGAAGGATACTTTTTTCCAAGGTGACTGACTAGAGGTTTTTCTAGCATGCCTTGTCCACTTAGAAGAACCAAAATAGCGTGTAGACAATAACACGCTGAACATTTATCCAAGAAAGAACTTGGGAGTTCAACAGAAAAGTGAAAGGAAACTCCAAAATCTGGGGAGGAGAAGGAGGGCAGGCAGCCAGGACCAGCTAAAAACCAGGTGTGAATCCCCAGTACAGGAGAGGGTAAGTGAGCATCTCTCTGCAGTCCACTTCCCCACCAGGGAATTTTGTAATCCAGGCCACGGGAGAGCAGCTCGACCCTCCGAAGCCTGGGATCTAATTTGGGGAGTGGCCTAGGAGACTGTGAGGAGGAATTGATCCATAAGGTGTCCCATGCAGTGCCCCAGACCTGGTGCCTACCGTAGAATGTCATTCTTGATCCTAGCTCTTGGCAAGGTGTGTGGGGTCCTGGGAGCTAGCAGTAGTGGCAGTGTTTGGCATTAGAGATACTCACACTAGGGTTTGTAGAACTGGGGCTCAAACGGGGGAGGGGCTCCTGCAGCCAGAACTGAGATACAAGTGTAGCATGGGCTCCAGCCACTGGCAGTAGAACTGGACTCCCTGACCATGGACAGAAACAGGATAGTTGCCGGAGAGGCATGGCATTGACTTGGTGATGACTCCCCAGGCCTGGGGCTGTGTTACACACTAGGGAGGGATTTCAGGGACTAACTGAATATCCTGACTGTCCACCGCAGTTAGGATGGGGAGTGAGCTTGCCGGGTCTGGGAGTGAGAGGGAAGTGGATTTCACTCCTGCTGGCCAAGGCTGTGGCCTAACTCATTCTATGAGGTGAGTATCATCCCGATGCCAAAACCAAATAAGGACATGACAAAGAATAAAAAATAATAAAAGGAAACTACAGACCAATATCTCTCACGAACATAGAAATCCTCAACAAAATAGCTAGCAAACTGAATCCAACAGCACTTCAAAAAGATAATACACCATGATCAAGTGGGTTTTGTACCGGGGATGCAAGTATGATTTCACATACACAAATCAATAAATGTAATACATCACATGAGCAGAATTAAGGGAAAAAACCATATGATCATCTCAATAGGTACAGAAAAAGCATTTGATAAAATTCAGCATTCCTCCATGAGAAAAACTTTCAAAGAGCTAGGCATAGAAGGAACATATCTCAAAATAATAAAGGCCATATATGACAAACTCACAGCCAACATCATACTGAAATGGGGAAAAGTTGAAAGCATTCTAATAACTGGAACAAGACAAGGATGCCCACTTTGACCACTCCTATTTAACACAGTATTAGAAATTCTCACTAGAGCAATCAGGCAACAGAAAAAAATAAAAGGCATAAAAACTGGAATAGAGGAAGTCAAATTATTACTGTCTGCTGATGATATAATCTTATATTTAGAAAACACTAAAGAGTCCACCAAAAAGTTCTTGGATTTGATAAATGAATTCAGTAAAGTTTCAGGATACAAAATCAATGTACAAAAATCAGTAGCATTTCTATAGCATGGAAAAAAATTAAGAAGGCAATCCCATTTACAATAGCTATGAAAAAATAAAATACCTAGGAGTATATTTAACCAAGGAGGTGAAAGATCTCCATAAGTAAAACTACAAAACACTGAAAGAAATCCCAGGTGATGCAAACAAATGAAAAAAACATCCCATGATCACGGATTGGAAGAATCAATATTGTTAAAATGACTGTACTGCCTAAAGCAATCTGCTGTGTAACAAAATTACACTTGTACTCCATAAATTTATACAAATAAAATGAAAAATAATAAAAAAGAATAGATACAGAGCATTAGTTAGAAGACAGTTGCCATAGTGTGAGAAGAGGATGATGGCTCGTTGGACTGGGGGGTTGGTGGTGAGATTGTGATTAGTGGGCATCCCTTGAGCCAGTGGAATTTCCTAATCTGCTATAAACTGTGAGAGAAAGAGAGAGGACCAAGGATGAGTCCTAGGCTTTTGAACTGAACATCTGGTGAATGGTAGAACCATTTAATATAGCGGAAAACCCTTAGGAATAAGCATATTTGAAGGTGGACATGGTAATCAAGGGTTCAATATAAGGCATATTAACTGTGAATTGCTTATTAGGTAAGTGAAGATGCTGAGCAGGAATTGAATACGAGCATGGAATTTAGGGAAAAGGTGGAAGACGGAGCTCAAATTTGGGTTCCATCAGCACAGTGGTTGCATTTAAAGCTATGAGGCTCAATTACCCCTATAGCATTGCCAAGCAAGTGAGTGTGGGTTGAGATAAAGACTAATCTCTGGGGCATTCTCCCATTTAGAAATGGTGAGGAAGAGGAGAATCCAGCAGGGTGAATGAGAAGGACTATCCACCACAATGGAGGCAAACAGAATCGTGTAGTCTCCTAGAAGAAGCCAAGGCACCAACGTGGTCCAAGGAGGAAGTGACTTCATCAAAGGCAAATGCTGCTGAGAGGCTGAGGAAAGTAAAGCTTGGGAAACAATGTTGATTTTACCATATAGAAACTGCTGGTGACTTTGTATGTGAAACGTGACAGGAGCGGGTTGAGGAGGGAATGGGGGGAGGAGGTGGCCAATGGGACCACAGTATGCATAATCATTTGTGAGAACTTGACTGTAGAGGAAGCAGAGAGATCGCACAGTTAGAAGATGTGTTTTTAAAATGGGAGTTATTAATAATACAACAAGTTGATGTGCTCATAGGAATGACAGTGGGGACTGGCAGTGCAGAAAAAGCAATGGCTGGAACACTGACCTTGCATGGAGGGCGCGGGGCATGTGTGGATCTGGCGCACAAGTGGGAGGGCCGCCTCAGGGAGGAGCATGTGGTCAACCCACTGCGGTAGGAGGGGAGGTAGACAATATGGCTAGAGATGGAGGCAGGTTGGTAGATTTGCTGAGGAGATGGTGAGAAATTTCTCTTTGGATGGCTTGTAGCTAAATACAGCTTGGAGGCCTCACTTGGCAAAATGAATGAGAAGTCCTAAGTTAGTCACTCTTCTGCCTTTACTCCCAAATCCGGAGTAATACTAGAGCTTTGCGACTAAGGCAGGCCCCAAAACTTAGAGAGACTTCTGTATAGCTGTCACTATCTGTCGTGTGTTTCTTCTGCACAGGATGCCATTGGTGAGGGCTGGAAACTGACAGTGAGGCTCTGGGGCTCTTGCCAGCTGCCTCTTACAGTGGCTCATTTCCCTGACCACAGGGTTAGCATCGACTACCCTCCTAGTCCCTGCTCCCAAGGCCAACAGGCTTAGCCTCCAGCCTCAACATGTGTCCCCAAGACTTGTGTACCGCCTGAAGTCCTTCCAACTCTGGAGCAGTGTCCTGTGATTAGGACACACAAATTCCCACCACTTTTCTCATCTCCTGATCCAAACCTCAAAGGTCAGGAAAATTCCCTCCGTGCACTATAACCTCTGACCCCCCCCCGGAATGGGGAAAAGACAATTACTTTTCCTGACCCAAGGAGGAGAACCATCTAAAAATCTATCTTACTGGTATCATTTTTAACTTCACTCTTTTATTTCTCCTTTATCTTTGTAAAAGTGTAATCTGAGAAAGACACAGATTAATAAACCTGACTGGGTGGTCTGATGATGGACACAGGCACAACTATGACCTCCAGTTCTGACAGCTCCCAGTATCTAAGGTTGCTTCTCAGGGAAAAAGAGAGCCATGTTGTTAAGAGCTGGCAATGTGTGCATTTGCAATTTACATAAAACAGGGAGAGAAAGTAGGTCAGGGATGCTCTGTTCTCATTAGGGTGTTCTATCTCTAAAATCTCTGCCTTGTTTGGCCAGAAGATAGAGAGCGTGTCATCACTTTCTTGGATGCTTCACACTATTGTCCATGCGTTTATTACATACATCTCTGTGTAGCCTGGTGCTAAGTCTTGGGGACACCACTGCTCTCAAGAATCTCACTGTTCAAAAAACTTGAAAACTCAGTTTTATCATCAACACTAGTGTCTAAAACTAAGTCATGGGCCTTATGCTGCTTGGATGCCTCTCTAGAAATATGCCAGCTAGTTCGTAGTTTCCACCCAATTCCACCTAATAGTAAATGCTGCTGGTGCAAGTGTGGGAGTTTTAAATAAAGCCTCAAAACTGAAAGAAGTGGAGAGTAATGCATTACATGCAAGAGGGATAAAGTGATAATTAACTTAAACAAGATGAAATTAAATATTGATAGCACTACGAAATTATAAAATTTTGATTTGAGAATTGAAATCCAAAAACTCAGGGCTGATGATGAGGATCAGCTATGGTTTTCATTTAAGGTCTAAGGCTGTTAAATTTGCCATCTTAGTCTTAAATCATCCTCTTCTCAGGTCCCCACGTGGCCTCAGATATTCACACTGCTGAGTCATTGTTTAGCTGTGCAATTGTGAGCCAGTGGCTTAACCTTTCTGGTCCAAACCTTGAATTCTTTATCTTTAAAACCTTTAAAAGATTTGAACAACACAAACTAAGGTTTTCTCTATATTATTATTCTGGAAAGATAAGAATTTTCTTTCTTCTTCTTTTTTTTTTTTTTTAATAACACATACCCTATGTGTTAATTTGAGCTCCATCAGCACTTCAGTTGATAGCTAAATGTGCATGTCCATACACCAGAGAGAAGAATGATGCTGGCATTTCTAAGAAGTCCAAGGCTTTCCAGTCTTCTATTAAATATTTTGGGTTGATGAAAAATTATGTTCAGAAGAGTACCAGTTTTAGCCTCCACTCTAGGGATAATCTAGACAGATTATCTCATGAAGATGCCTGTGTTTCTGAGCCTGGGGTTGCAGCTAAAGCAGGAAAAAAAAAAAAAAATCAGTGTTTCTCTGGACGTTGATCCACATTGCCTGCCAAATGCTTTGTGATTTCCAGTTCTACTTCCTAGCCAGCCTTGCTGGACGGGTAGGCATCCCTACAGGGAGGTTAATGAAATGTTGTTGTCTGAAGCCAATAGAATAAAGGTGAGAGACTGTACCTCCTCCTCTTGGCTGTTCACATCTTAAGGTCCAACATGAGCAGCTCTACCAAAGTGTGCGTGCATGTGTATATTTCTTGAAGGCAGGAAATATTAGAAGGGAAGTGCTTTGGGAAATAGAATTGTGAAGGCATATTTAGAAAGTCAGCAGGAATCTTCTGCAAATGTGTCTTCCCTGTTAGGTTTAAGGCATCCTTTGTCCCCTAAAAAAAGTCAGTTGGACCCTCTAACTGGGAAAGTGTTGGCATTTGTCTCGATAGATTTGTTGATGTTTACTATAACTCTCTTTATTTCTCTGGAGTTAAAAGATCCAATAATGAGTAATGCATGTCATAAATATCTTAAAGAATGTTTTGGTTATCAACAATAGTTACAGGAATTTTGATTTTTTTTGGTCTTATTCTAACTCACATTAGAGACAAGCTGCTTACATATGAGCGAGTGCCGCATTGCAGTGTGTCAGATGCAGCAAAGCCCTTTGTCCTATCAGATAACCACAGCTTTATTGCCCAGTCGCTGGGTGTGCCAGGCCCTGCACAAAGATGCCAGCTCAAGGGAAGATGGTGATAGAAGATCATTACTTTTAATTCCTTGATTTGTTCTTAAACATTGGACTTAATAAACAGAAATAATATAGTTAAAAGATGTGATTTTTAAAATCTCTAGGTCTACCCATGTCTACCCCTGGGCCCCAGGAACAGAGAGGCAGAGTCACCAAGGCTGCAAAAGGCAAAGGAGTTTATTGGCTAGCTCGAGCTAGGGTACAAGTCCCAGAGCGCCAACACAGTGGCCTCTCCACGAACCAGGACCCTGCCCTAGGGTGAAAACTAAGCTTTTATACTTTTCAGTAGGTTACATGCACTGGGCACACCATCCCCCTCCCTCTCTTAGTTCATTTGCTCCTTTAAAAGTGGCTGAACGTGTTGGCTCCTGATTGGTTGGTTCCAAGGTCGTGTTGGCTTCTGATTGGTTGGTTCCAAGTCCCAGGACCTTTTAGTTGTTATCAGCGGCATTCCGGGGAAGGGGAGGACCCGCGTCGAGGAAACCAAAACTTAGGCCTATTTCAGGAGGTCCAGTCTGTCATGGAGTCACTCCTGCTCTCCTTCCTGTTCTACACCCAGGCTTTATTGCAATTGCTTATTCATAACCAATACATACATTTTGCAACAGCAAAAGAGATACACCTATTTTCAGGTGGGAGTTCATGATTTGAGGGGTGTGTATGTGTGTAGGCAGGTAGGTAAATAGGTAGGTAGATTTATAAAATGTGAATACAAATGCATTTGATTCATAGAGGCTGTACATCTTGAAAAAGCTGGATAGAACTTTCCATTTCTTCTCCATTACATTCTCTTTCATTTCCTCACCTCTTTCTCCACACAGACCAGCTGCTCAGGGACTTTTCCCTTATCAACCCCCTCAAGTCACACCCTTCTCAAATTCCTATGTCCTTCGCCTCCCCCACCCTATCTCCTGATTTCCAATTTCAAAATTCAAAGAACCAGAAGAGCAAAGGAGAGAGGGACAGGGACTAGACAAAGAAGAAATTCTATTTAGCAAGAAGAAGGAAAGAAAGAAGGCTGAGTACCTTCACAAACAAATATTTTAGTCCTGTCACATATACAAATAAAACTATAATAAAAGAATTATGAATGCTAAGTTTGTCTATAGATTAAGGCAAAAGAAAAAAATGGCTTTTTGGCTTGGGGCATAAGAAACAGGAAAGAGGAAGAGGAGAGAGCAGTAATAGCAGTATTAATACTGATAGTAGTAGTGATCATCACCATCATCATCATCATAACAGCAGCAACTGTGCATTGCGCATTTCCTATATTCCAAGCACTGAATTGGGCACATTGCATTTATTGTTTCACTTAATTTGCACAACAGATTTGGTGCATGGGGGGAGAAGAAGCTACTGTTATGTCCATTTAGCAGATGAAGAAACTGAGGTTCCTAGTGGCTATTTAATTAGTGCAAGTTCATGTAACCAGCAAGTAGTAGAGCTGGAATTTGAACCCGAGCTGCCTAATGAAGTTGGTGCTCTTTATACTAAGCTGTTTTGCTTCCTGGAAAGAAGCAGTAGAACAGAGCTGATGTGGACAGTGGCGGAAGATTATAGTTGCTATGTATTCCTTTATAACTTCTTTTGGTAAATCCCCTCAGATCCTTTCCCACTCTATGTGGTACCTCTGGCCAAAAGGGGGTCACGTGGCTGATCCCTGCCTATTGTAGTAACTTGCACCAGAGCACATGATGCAAGTCAGGCTAATCAAACTTGTTCTTTTCTGGGACTTTTTATTTCCAGATGCTGCAAGTAAAAGTATATTGTTTCCTCCAGGGTCACTAGGCTGAGGTGATGTATGCCTGGTTTTGCTTTGCTCTCCACGCTTCTCTTGACACCCTCCCCCCGCAGCCCACCCATATGCAAGGAGAAATGACCACCAAAGGACAGAATGAGGCCAATTCACAGGAAAACAAAAAACTGAACAGAAACAACAACATGGAGTCTGAGAGAGAATGAGCAGACAAAGTCATTGCAGCCCTCAGAGCCAAGTCAACCTCTGGATTTCCATTGCCTTGAGCTGAGCAATCCCCGTGCTTTAGCTAAACTCATTGAGGTTGCATTTCTGCCGCTTATAACCAGATCATAACCAATGGCAGCCTTAAAGAATGAGGACTTTGAGGGGAAGGACAGTTGAGACAGAGGGCAGGAAAGAAGTAAAGGGAAGAGAGAGGTATGCTCAGGGCCATTTCAGAGGACAAAATGTCATGGTTTGGTGTTAGTGTAAGTTGGGGAGGTGGATGGGTGGGGCTGATGTCTGAAGAAACAAGGGTGGGGCTGACTCTGGGAGCTGCAAGTGGAGAGCTCAGGACAACGCCTCTCTTCACACTGAGTACGTGGAAATCCAGGTGCAGCTGAAGCACAGCACGGAGGGGTTAGGAATGTCGTTGCAATGTAGCAGTGAGCCCACAGCTTTTTCATCCATAAAATGATTATTTAATTTTTATTTGACTACCTTTACACCAGGCACACGGAGTTTGCAACAGTCCCCAACACTCATCTCTTCACACACAGCCTACTCCCTCGTTTATGGTGTCTGCTCATCCTGGAAGGAATTCAAGACACCATTCCTACTCTCTATCTTATCAGCACAAGCATTCTAGTTTGGTAAAATGTAAGTGTGTCACTTCTTTCCAAATCCGTTATATCATATTGTATGACATCTCCTTGCTAGCAGGATCCTGTCACTCTTGTGCATCAATAGACTTAGTCAAATTGTTATGGTTGTCATGTTCGTTTTGGACTGAGGAATATCCTGTGTGTTTCACTCTTCCTAAATCCCACCCAACCTAGAAAGGCCTTGCTGAGACCCTCAGGCCCACCAGGCACCTTCTCTGATTTCTTATCGATGTTTTCTCTCCCCTACCTAGACTCCACTGACATCTGGTAAATTGCTCCAGTAGCTCATGTTAATACACAAGTTTAGTGCTTAGTTGTACTTGCTTTTCTTATTTGTTCCACGTGCTTAATTTCTATCTATTCAAGGAGATTGTCGAAGGCACAGATCGTGTCTTAGAATTTGTCATATCTTTCCACAGTGTTGAGGACACCATGGAATCCCTGATACACTTAGTGGTTTATAATCATCCAAACAATCCACTGTCTGTCAATAAATCTCTAGTGTTCACATGAATCATTGGTAGAAAATCCATCTTCTCCCATCTTACAGTATCTTGTCATAATGGTAGAATCAAATTTTGGACAAAATTCAAGATTTCATTTGATTAGCCTGGGATAGAATATTATACTGAGCACAGCTGGTTTCTAACTTGGATCCGGGTCCCCCAAGTCAGAAAAAATGGAATGTCCTCAGCTTCTGAGAATGCAAAAAGCCTTAATGTTTGAGTCAAAGTGAGGCATAACTTTGATCTTGCCTTCTATACTGTATAAGCAGTCTTTATTCTTGGCTGTTTAAAGAGAAGAAAATAAGTTTTGATCTAGTAAGAAACATCTTCCAAGGACTCCTATCTGTTCTTTTCCCGAAAAAACTTTAGAAACTATACCATTTTCAATTTTAATTATCTTTGAAATAAAAAGGGACCTAAAATAAAACATCTTACAAATAAAGTGGAAACTTGATTCTAGGAAAAGAATCACTTTCCAAGGCACTTGCTGTCTCACTTTTTCCTGTTCATCCATATTCTACTAATTTTTAAGGTTTATCTCAAAGCATTCTCTAAGTCTTCAGTGATGACAGACTCTCTGAAGATCAGGTTAATTGCTATGATCATGCCTTCAAGCAGTACAGGAACACACATTGATACATTAATTCACATTGTGTTGAAAGTGGCTTAATGATTGAGTCCTCTATGGGGTATATTTATTCAGATGGTTCAGCTCATTTTTCCATTTTATGATGATGCAAGAGTGAGACCCATTCAGTGGAAACTGTACTTCAAATTTTGAATTTCAGTCTTTTCCTGGGTTGGTGATACGCAGTACCGTACTCTCCCATGATGCTGGGAAGCAGCAGAGAGCTGTAGCTCTTACTCAGCCATGTGATCAGGGGGGTAAGCAATTGATAACCTGCAGTGCACTGTGTTGCCAGATGATTCTGCCTAAGTGTAGGCTAATGTAAGTGTTTAACGTAGGCCAGGCTAAGCTATGATATTCAGTAGGTTCAGTGTATTAAGTGCATTCTCAACTTACAATGGGTGTATCAGGGCATAACCCCATCTTAAGTTGGGGAGCATCTGTATTCTAAATGGAGAGTGCCTCCAGAGAAATTGCATGTTGAAATTTCAGGCACTTTTGTACTTGCAGGGTGAAGACATTTTTTGGAAAAAGGAGGCTTCATGACCCTCTTTGAGAAGCACATGGTAGATCACTATTTTGCAGAGCATGGCTCAAGCAGTTATTCGCAGAGCCCCATGGGGTAGGCACGAAGCAAGCTGGGCTTAGCATCTACGGAACAATCTCAAATCACCCTCACGTTTCACTGAGTCCATGTGAGTGCCCGTGGCCCCCAGACTTCTCCCTGTAAGAAAAGAAATAAGACTGCAGCTTCCAGACATCCACCGACCCTTCCCCAGAGGAAGCGAAGCTTACAGCTCCTAAGTCTGTAATAAGCTTTTTTACCTTAAAGCATTTACATCCTCCCTTCCTCTATTTTAACAAGGACTGGCATTTCACACCCCGTTGTCCCAAATATGTAATAGTGTTGGTCCTGGATTTAGATGGAAGAGCTCACAGCTCATAAGTCTGTAATGGGCTTCCATATTAAAATATTTGCTTCACCAGTCTTGTGATTTCGGTCGCCGCCATCATTTCACATACGGTTGTCTTGGAAACGCAATGGTGTTTGTGGAGCTTCACTGCATCTACTCTGAGACCCAGTCCTGCGCTCCACCTAATAGAACATGAGTGAGATGGGTATGTACTTTCACTGAGAGTTGACTTATGATGGAATTTTTAAAACACAGCTTGACTGCATCCAGGGACAAGCCCTCCGATGCTCTGATGATGATGTCATTCCTTATTCTCCTGCCTACTCTGAGGTTAAATGAACAATATGCAGAAGATCCTTTAGAAGGCACTGTGGAAATTAATGTAGTTCCCACAAACTGGAATGAGGAATGTTTAGGTTTTTGGCAGTCATGCATAATTAAACATTTCTCCGTGGATAAGTGACTGCCTAGAGCCTTCTCATAATAGTTTATGTTGCCAAATTTCTCCTATATGCCAAGCATTTCACGTTTAATCCCCTCCACAAACCCAGGGGGAAAGTGATAATATCCCAGTCTATCTAGTTAGTAAGGTCATTCTCTTAGGACCAAGATATAAACTTAGGGCTGAGACAAAAGTCTTTCTGCAATATTACATTACCTGTAGCTATTTATTTTGTTCTAGAGCACCAGTTCTTTCCAGAATGGAATCAAAAAGATAATCACACTTACAGAAGGAGATGCCATTTAAACTCTTGTAGAGGAAATAGCGTTGAAATGGTAGTTGGAAAACCTGACTTTGCTCCCAACTGTCTGTGTCATCTTAGACATGTCATTTAACCTCTCAAAATCAATTTCCTCAGCTAGGTTTGTGTTCCTGTTTTATCATATAAATAAGCTGGGTTAGATGATCTTTAAGTTTGCTTCAACCTCTGTGAGGTTTTGTGATTCTATTAAGTGGGTTTAACTTACTGTTTAAGGCATATTTTTGAATGCATTGGATCCTTAAGAGGAGACATTTTAAAGATAGATGGTATAGATTTGACCTCACTTGCCATATTTCACTGGGAGTTTCTCCTGCCCCATTTGCCCTTACCAGCCCAGAGCCTCAGCTCCAGGTCTGTTGTATTGAACTGGTCCCTCTTATTATGCTGCTCTTCAGTCAATACTTCAGCTCCCAGCTGGGTGGCCTCAGGGCCCAGGATCAAGGGAGAGAAGAGGAGGAGGCCTTTTCACAGTGGTCTGACCTCAGCAGGTGGCATCTGCAATTGCTGTAACTTGTCTCACTCTGTTCAACTTATATTGGCCTCAAATATAACAGGTTAAGCTCCTGCCTCTGGCCTCAGGGCCCTTGCACGTGCTATTCACATTGCCTACAACGATCTCTCCAGGTGGATCACTTCTTTTAGGTCTTAACTCAAACATTCCATTGAGGCCTAGCCTGGCCAACCTATCTAAAATTCTAAACTGTCTCCTTTCCTTTCCACCACTACCCGCCCCCCCCAATGCTTTGGCCCTTCCTCTGCTTTTTTATAGTATGCTATGCTTTATACATGTAATTAATTTTACATATACATATATAAAGTTCTCTTATATTGCATACTACATGTTACATATTTTAGGTAATTTTCCATTGCCTGGCTCTCCCTTAAGTATGCAAGAAATTGCACGATGGCATGGATTTTTGTGTGTTTTGTATATTTTGTTCACTGTTCTATCTTCAGGGCCCAGTGCAATGTTTGGCACAGTATAATTATCCAGTAAATATTTTTAAGTGAAATGCCCAGGAAATAGTGGCTATGGAATCCTATCACCTCCCCCTTAAAAAATACCCTTGCCTTCCTCAAGGCACCCTAAAGAAAAATAAATATTTATAAAGGGTTGATATTTTCTCAATATTATATATAGCATATGAGTAAAAGCATCTTCAATAAACATTGCTGTTTGCAGAATCCCTTGAATTTAAGCATAAGAATAACTTCCTTGTGAAGCAAATACAGTTTACGACAAGTTCCCGGCCCCTTTTCCAACCAGACTGCAGCCATCATTGTGCTTTCTTCCACGGTAATTCTGGGGCTGCCACTGTGAAATAGTATTTGTTTTCTGTTTTATACTGAGAGAAAAAAGGGGAATTGACAGGGGAAAAAATATAAAACCCAAAACTCACACTGCCACTATCGTACTAACCGTGGACTGAAATAAACTTAAGTGTTTTTTTTTTGTTTTTTTTTTTATGTTGGTAATTCATTGAAGGGACTTAATCCAAGCAAAATTTTTTTTTCTTATATGACTCTTCAAGTTGTTTGCAAGGTCATTTCTCTCCAACTTTGAGAAAGTGTCTCTATTCTCAGACCACTAAGTGCTCAGCATTCAATAAAAAATGGTCTCGGTGAACTTCTCACAGTGTGAGCTCCAAATCATACTCGTTCCAAGCAAGAAATTATCTTTTGAAAAATGAAAGATAAGAGACCTGTGGGTTATATAAATTTTTCAAGAGCTTTAGATAGATGATGAAAAAGGGCAGATCGTATTTGTCCTTGGTAGTAGGTCCCACTCCCCGCTTCAAGTGTAAAAAGAAGAATTACTACCCCAAATCTTAAACGGTTTTAAGAATAAAATGACCATTACATTTTCTAAGAAAATCATTAAAGTTCTACAGAAATTTAATCATTAATGTTTGCTACTTTTATCAGGTAATATATTCCACCCCCCCCCCCCCCCACTAACTGATACACTTCACCTATTTGATCTAATACAGAGAACATAGGTCTATTATGAGAGATTTCTACTTTATAAATAATTCCAAAATCTTAGTGGTTTTAACGTAGTAAAAGAAGGAGAAATGAGCCCTGGTACCCACTGGTGTGCTCTGCAAAACCGTGGTCTCCTTTATATAATCCAAACACTTTGAGTGTGACTTTGCCACAGAAGTCCACAAAGCAGCCTTCCCCAAGTCCGTATCAACACTTCAGATGGCCTAATGCTCCAACAAGAAGAAATGCTACATTTACTCTTGTGTTGCCTTAGCACAGGTCATAGTTGTAGGAAGAAACAATAATGAGTAAAAGAAAAATGGGTTCGATTGAGAATCAAAACCCTAGATTCTACTAACTTTTCTTGGCTAAGCTATTTAATCTGTCAAATTGTAAGATGAGGGTGAAAAAGATTATTATACAAGTAGTCCCATTTCTCCTGACTGATAATACTTATAAAGTAGGTCTTTGACATTTGGTTGGGTTAGGATTTGATCTAAACATCAGATATAACAGAATATTCCTCTGCATAAACTTCTCAATTCTATGGCATAAAGCATTTCATGACATGGGAGTGACAGGTGTGATCGATGGAAACTGGCTGTATTCTCAGCCCCCGGTGAACCCTGAGCAATCTTTCCCTGAGTCCTTTCGGGTGATTCTTTCCAGAAGCCTTGGTTAGGTAGCTCCTCTTACACACGCACTGACTGGTGTTCTGCTGAATACCCCAGAGGGACCTTTGCAGATCCCCAAAGTTCTCTCTCTGTACAGCTCTCTCCTCTTCCGGATGCTGTCTTGAGAACTCTCGTCATCATGGTCTCCCCAGAATCTCAGCTCCATCTCCTTAACCCTGGGTGTCAGCGAGGCTCTGTCTGGGGTTCCCCTTCCTGTGCTGTGGCTTGGAAACTCTGGTAGGCACAAGCTAACATAATCATAGGGCTCACCTCATTTGTTTCCTGTCTCTCAGAGATCATTGTCTTTCATTGCCTGATGTGCTGTGGCTTGAAAACCACCCTCATGTATTTTGTTTGTTTTTTCCATTGTTTCAGGCAGGAGGGTAAATCCAGTCCCTGTTTCTCCACCTTGAGTGGAAGCAGAAGTCTTCCAGTGTTAATGACTGTGGCAAGCAAGTCACCTACCCTTTCAGAATTTAGGGTGGCTTTTTTTTTTTCTGTATAATGGGTGTGATATTACTTTATAAACCTGCATATATTGCCTTCTCCCTGGCAGGTTCATTATTTTTATTGACTTTTTCACTTATAAAATTGTCCATGTGAATCTACAACATGTCAGAATTTCATTCTCTCTTTTTTTTTTAAGAAACAATGGCTATCATTTCTCAAGATATCCTTTAGGTAGTAGCACACCTTTTGAACAGATTTATCAGAATAGCCCAATGAACATTTAGGCTCCGAAATACACTGAGATAAAGGAAAAATGATGCAGAAATTCCTCTCACTTAAGGACTCCCCACGTACAAGTGCACTGGCCTAACATAGTTAATTCTGTCTGTTCTTAATCCAGACACTGAGCAGAGGCCAGAAATAGCCTTAAAGGCTTTCCTGAGCCAGAAAAAAGGAAGACTCAGTTGAGAATGTGATCTATTATGAGTGCTTTTTGTCTGCATCGCTGATTGTTTGGCCTTACACCAGAGAAATGTGCTCTTGATGTTGACAGCCCGGCAGACAGATCATCTTGATCAAAGACCTACTTACAACATTTACTGCCTTCTTGAAGCAACCTGAGTCAGTAAACAACAGAGAAGAGTCCCGGCTTCCCTTGAGAGATACAAACCTGGTTCTTAACTACTTTGCAGTAATGTTACAAACCACTACCTTGGCGAAGTACATTCAAGGAATTTGTTTTTCTAACATAAAATTTTAATTATGGCTATTTGAACGTGATCTTTAGATTTAAGGTGGTTTCATGTCTGCTGAATCAAAACTGCTGTGGGACAAAATGAGTTTGGTTGGTAACCTGGGAAACATGCCAATTACAGACGACCTAAAGTATTCCATAAAGAATTTGGGTCAATGTTTTATAGTGCGAGAATCTGAATATCTATCAAATACAGCTCGTTATTGCAAATGTAGAATACTTTGACACATACCTTTTTTTTGCAACAATTTTTCCAGAATGTTCTTATAATCCACAGAATGGTGTTTTTATTCAAGGCTTCCCACCCCTGAAGTCAAGTCTACCTGAGAGCATGTGTTCAAAGATGTTTAGGAGAATCAGATAGAGAAAATCTAAAACTCCCTTTTGCTATTGAAAATTTGAAAATACAAATGTTGCTATGGCAGTTTTGGTCTGCCCAGCACTCTCTCACACCCGTCTTCTCTAAGAAAACAGTTCCTCATCCCTTGTCAAGACCAAGACTGATCACCTGTTATTAATATAGCCATTTCACTGAAAGTGGGGACTGGCTTCACCTAGGAACATGAGCCAGGCTAGGCTAATCAGAGTTCTTCCTCAGTTCTCATCTAAAAGGAACTGGCAGGAAAGAGTCTTTTCTTGTCTGTCTGCTCAGATATTTATTATTTATTAGGATATCACTTTGTGTGGGGGAACATGTTTAAGGACTGAGAGAATAAAGCTGCGATGCTGAAGGAGAGAAAGAGATGGAGAGAAGGAATGTGCCAATGGCATTTGAGTCTGTTTTCGTCCCTTATCCTTCCAGAAGTTTGGGAACATGAACCAACGAGTTACTGTATCTCACACTGTTTAACATTGAGTTTTTTGTCACTTCATTATATATTAGAGTTCTAATACAAGCAGATAATGAAATAAAAATATGAATTTATGTTTTCATCCTGAGTAAAGATATCACTAATAATTTTTTAAAATTTTTAAGCAGAGGAAAAGCAATTTATTGCTTAAATTTAAGAGATTTGGTATTCTAAACAAGGGAGATGGTTGAACAAGTTTTAGAATTTTATTGCAAAAAATAAAGCACATAAAAAAAGAATAAAAGCCAAAATAATCTTTTCCTTATTAGTAAAGAAAACAACAAAAACATTAATATCAAATAACTTTTTATAATCCAGTCCTTGACATTTTATATTCTTTTGGCGAAGGGCCTAAAATTGCATAAAATATGAGAAAACAAAAATTTCTAAGAGAAATTCTCTTTGCCTGTGATAAAAATGAAAGGAAACGAAGAACCATAGAATGTCGAAGCTCTAAAAAGGAAGAAACAAGCCCCCTGGGCAGTTCAAGGTCATATCTGTGAGATGCCTAAGTGATTTTCAGAGTCACATTTCCACATTTTATTCCCTGTTTCCTTGCATGGGCCCTTTGCTCCTTCCAGACCCATCTACCCCGGCTGCAAGTCTCAGCTCAGATGGAGCCTTTCCAGACCACCATGTTGCCCTTTCTCTCAGTCCTATGGATCGTTGATGTTGATCCGGTGCTTATGCTTAGCTTCAAAGTAAGAATATTTATTAGTTTTCCCATTATGAAAGCATGATGAAAGCCAAAACACTCAGAAAATAAGAAGGAAAAGAGTCTTCCAAAGTCTCTCATCTCAGTAATAACTGTTAAAAGTTTGGTGTATTTCCTCTGGTAGTTTCTGTGGCCAGCTGATGCAGTAGTAATCTTACTACCTCCAAGTGTGTATTTCCTTTTTTTTTCTCTGAGCATTGAGACAAAAGTATTTTCTCATCTTACCCTTAGCTCTTCATGTCCATGTTTTATTTACTGGCTGAAAAACGATATTGAATATTTAGTGATTTTCCTTTTTTACAAGTATAAATGATAACATAGTTAGTCATAAATTTTCTCTAGTAATATCACCTCTTAAAAGTTTATATGTAAAACTCTTAGAAATAGAATGGGCACAGAGGAAAGCTTCACACCATCAAATTTCTTCTACATAATAGAAATTATCAAGAGAACAGAGTAAACGAAAAGAACTGTTTTAAAAAAAACTATTTGAAGACAATATCTCTGAAATTAAAAAAATAAAGGGACAAGAAAGTTTTTTTATATTGACCAAGCTGTCCAATTGATACATAAATAAATGTTCTTATACTAGTAGAATTTCTGAATTCCAAGCATTTAAAAAAAAATGTTCTTATAGACAGGAAGAAAAATCAGTATGGCATCAGGCTGCTAGCATTTAGTGTTTCAGGGAAAGCAATATTAGGAGACTGTCCAATAAATGTTTAGAAAATTAGCCTTTTATTTTAAAAACATATACCAAAAAGAGTTCTAGGTTGGTCAAAACTTTTAACTAAGTAATAGAAGATAATCTAAAAGATGGTTTTATATTGGACTGGGAATTGAAAAGAATGATTGGAATGATTTGGTTGTGAAAAGTTGTAAATTTTTACATGGTTAAAAAAAATCTCACCACAAAAGTCACAAAAAACACATTTATAAGATATCACTCAGGAAAAGTTAATGTCCTTAATATATAATAAGAGTATATAACTAATGAAAAAATGAAACCCCATCCCAAATGAAAAGTGGGCAAAATATATACTTTGACAATTGAGACAGAGAAATAACCAATGAATATATAAAAAGATATACACAACTAAGTTTCCTTTAGGAGATGAAAAGATATCTTTAACCATCTGTGGAGTAAATATCTTTAAAACAATATGGACTGGATAATGTTTCTCAGACTTATACAAATGGAGATTCTTAGACTCAATCCTTTGTGATTACTGTCTAGTTGGTTGGCTGTAAAACCCAGTGTTGTGTATGTTTAGCTATGTAAGGTAGGTAGTCAGTTCTGAAAACACATTTTAAGAAACATTGGCAAGGTATTAATAGTGAGGAGAACAAGCTGTCTTGTATACTATTGGTCAGGTTGTAATTTTTCATAACCTTCTTTAAGGGCTATCTGGCAATATATGTTAAAATTTTAAATTTGCCTGCCTTTTAATCAGCAGTGCTATTTCTTAGAAATTTAACACAATGTTTGTTGTATTTTTAAGGAATTGTCTGATAATTATGTAAAGATAGATATAGTATTGATTAGGAAACTACTTACATCAGCACAAAAGTAGAAATACCCTAAATGTCCACTAGAAGGAGATTGATTATATTATGGTACATTCATTCAGTAGAATACTAAACTACCATGTAAGGGATGAAGTAAATCTGCATTGTTATAGCAGAAATAACCAGAAGGTGCTAAATGTGTGTGCGCTGGGCCGGGCAACATAGAATAATATGTATGGTTTGATTCCAATTATGTGTATGTGTTTAAATATAGATAAAAGTCTGGAAAGTTACACACAATACTTAATAATGGTCCTCTCTCTCTAGGGATTTTTAATATCTATTTTACCCACTTGAATATTGTATTTTTGAGTGTATGTGTGGTGAATAAACAATAAAAATACTTTTAGGTAGTTCTGTTCAAGGTAACCCTAGACTCTATTCACAGTGAGAAGAAACATTTTGGCTAAGTTTTGATAAACTTCTCTCCTGTAAAAAGAGTCAGGTTAAATTTATGAGGAATGACATAAGTCTGCTTCAATGGATAGAGTGGGATTGGACAGACTATATTACAAAACAAGTACCCTGTAAATTAATATGATTCTTCAAGAGATAGGCTTCAATCAGATTTTTCTTACTGAATTTGGAATGTGTCTGAATTCAGAGGAGAAAAATATTCAGTTGACTAGAACTGTAAAGCTTAAAGCAAAGTTTGTCAGAGGTGAAATTAGAACATGTATTACCAGGAAATACCTATGCAGGAGAGAAGTTTCTCTGTGACTCTCATAAAAAGAACATCATAATGGAGCAAAATTAAACATTGATAATCTTTTTCAAAAAAAAGATAGGCTGCATAGTGCGATGTAGAAAATTTATTAAAATTAAAAAAAGACTGCAGCAGATTTCATTAAAAGCTACAGCTCTAAGTTCAAGAGCAGAAAATGTCTTCAGCTTTTAAAATTTAATTTGGTTTATTAAGAAAGAAATAATTAAAATGTAATTTGAAATCACTAACTTTCATTTTCTTAAAGTCAAACAGTAGCAAGATGGCTTGAGGGAAGAACCAGGGCCAAGAGGCAAACATTGGATAAAAAATGATTCCTAAGGGCTTACAAACTTATAAAAATTAACCTTTCCTGGTAATTAGTATATAATTCCCATTCAAAAGATGAGCGGTGTTAAACTTAAAATAGCAACTAAATAGATAATATGTTTATTGGCAATGTATATTGCTATCCATTAAGTGTTTACATAGTAGAGTTGTAGTAGTGAGGTCTCATTTAATTGAAAGTAACAGATACCCAATTCAAACTGACTTAAGAAAATAAGAAACAGGGGAGGAGAATTTACTGCCTCATTTAAGAAGGAAATTCTAAGGGCTGAGGTTGTGGCTTATAGCAGTTGAATTCAGGAACACAAACCATGTCTTCAGGGTTCTCTCCCCTTCTGTTTTCTACTGTGTTGATTTTATTCTCAGATGGGCAGCAGCTCCTAGAGTCCTAACAGAAATGCCCTTGTCCAAAAGCTTCAAGCAAACATCTTAGGAAGGGCTATTATTGGCCCACTGGGTTATCATGTCCAACCCTGAGTTAGGAAAGTTGGAGCCATATGAATGTCAGCTTCCACCAAGCAGGGAAGGGAAAGTTCCCCAAATGTGAACTTGCTAGACATTCTGAAAGTAACAGGAGTTCTCCATATCTGTCAATCAACCTTTATATCTTAAGGAATTCTGCATATGAGGCCATCTGCTAAGAACCACAAGAGAATAGAAAAGTATGTTAAACAAAATTCAGGCATTTGCACCTTAACATTAATGTTAACAAATATGCTTGAGAATGATGCAGATGAGAAGTGCAAAAGGAGTTGAGAGTTTCACCGAGGAGGTAAGGATTAAACCAGATCAAATTTAAAGCATGAATAGTGCTTAAAGAGGTAGAGAAGAGTGGAGAATGGCAAAAGCAAAGATTGAGAGACAATACTTTTAATAGGTTTGGCCAACAGGGTTTTGACTATTAAGTTGTTTTGGGGTGACATTGGCTCACGACCATAGATGTAAAGATCTATTTTACTGCTCAAGACTACTCAGGGGCAAGCATTTTAATGTAAAGTAATAAATACTGGGGCAAGAATAAACTTCCCTTCTGGAAACTATTGCCTGTATATTTCAAAGGGGTGGTTTTTTAAAAATGTTTATTCCCTTTAAACCAGTCATTCCACTTTTAGGAATCCTTCCATAAAAGAATCCAAATGCAAACAGCTGTTTGCACATTTATTACAGTATTAGTCATATTTTGAAAAATTAGAAAATCTAGAGTGACCAATAAAGAGGAAATGTGTAAATTATATTCCATTTATATACTAGTGTATGCAATTATTTTAAAATGTCTGTCGCAAAAAGAGAACTTTTTGAAGCGTTAAATTGCTCATTGCCCTGTTAGCTACAAAAAAGCAGTATGCAAAATTTCATGGACCTTAGTAAAGATTTATCAAATGAATTAAGAGAGTAACTAAGTGGATATGTGTGTGAGTGTGTGTGTGTGTGTGTGTGTGTGCATGCAGAGAGACAGGAAAAGGTGGGGGAAGAAAGAGAGAAAACACTGGAAAGAAATAAATGGCAGCAATAGTAGTTATTCATTCTTTCCACAGCCATTTATCAAGCACCTATTTGGCGGGCATGGTGGGCACAGTGGTTAGCACCAAAGATCAAAAGAACAAAAGCATCAGAAGGGAAGACATCAAGGATAGAAGTAAGTAGAGAGCTGCTGAGTACAGTTGAGGAGAAATTCACATGCACAATACATACAGTGCAAAGAAATTGCTTAAGGGGCAAATTAGCCTAGCCTGGGCGATCAGGACAGCCCTCTCCGAGGAAGAGATGACTAAGCTGGGACTTAAAGACAGAACAACTGGAGGTGGGAAAGATGCAGGTGGGAGGTAAGACAAAGGTTAGGATACCTTAGGTAAAAACTTGAGGTGGGGAAGAGCAAGGTGCTTAAAAGAACTGAAACAAGGGTCTTATGCTAGAGACTTAGACAGCAAACAGTGTAGACGAAGCAAAAAATACTGGCAGGGTCCAAATCACACAAAACCTGATACAGACAGTGCTATATCACTAGGTAATGGGATTAGTGGAGTATTGGTGTACTTTTCTTCTCTTCTTCATACTTTTCAGTATATTTTACAATTTTGGCATTGCGTATGTATGATTCTATAATTTGGGGTGGGGGGAAGTAATTTGGAAGATAGGTCCTTAGACGCAGAGGAAAGGACCCGTGAGCTAGCAGACTGCAATGAGCCACTTAGTCCAGCTGGCTCTGGGCTCTCTTCTGTAAGGTGCGGGGACTGGATGTTGATTTCCAAAATCCTTTTGACTCCGCAACCCTCTTGTCTTGTGAATGCCAGAGGTAAACAGTGCAGTGGCCACAGGACCAGCTCCCCAGCCTGCCTCTGTCTCTCGTCTCCTTGCTCCCCTGACCCTGTGTAGATGGCTGGGTATTTCCTTCTCACTCAGGTGTACTTTACACCATAGCTGCTTTGTTCTGAGAAAAGTCTGAGGAAGGAGCCTCTTTAACCATTTAAAGAATTAGTCAGACAAACCTGGAGTTGGATGAAAAGGGAACGAAGGGAAAAGATTTTACTAAGCAATGATTATTGAGTCATTTCTATTTAAAAGGCACTCTAAGTAGCAAGACAAGATAGTGATTTGACTCTATCTTATGATGATTTATCAAACATTAAGCAAAAACACCAAGCGGGGCTAGGAAGCTGTGAATAAGAGATGCAGACACCAAGGGCAGATCATGCAAGATCATGGGCTTTAGAATCAGAACCAAGTGGCCAAATCACCACCAGCTGTATCAAAGATGTGACAGCTTTTCTGAGCTCTCTCTTATCTTCATTTTAATTCCTTCTTCACCTGACGGAGACAATATATACTGAAACACGGGGCTGTTGATACATATTTAGTAAACAGCAAACGCCCCTCCTAGAGGACTTCAGAGGGGCCTCGGAGTTGGCTGGAAGGTAAGAAAGGTTTCAGGGAGGTATTGGGACTTGAACCAGTCCTTTAATGTTTGGGTAAATATTAGATGGGTCAAGAGGAGGTTGGAAAATATTGTCACCAAGGGTGGGGAAGAAAGAAGGTGGGAAAGAAGGCGGCAGAGGTAGGAGGAGCAGCAAATAACCAGAGAACCTGAAAGAGGGTATAGTCCAGAGCGAACTTTTAGCTCTTTGCAGAGTGGCAGGAAACGAGATCAAGGCTTCTACAAGAGGTTTGGAACACAAGCTCCCGGAGGAGATGGCCCTGTGGTGGCAAGGTCTGTTCCCGTTGTCTAGACTCAATTTTTTCTTTGTATTGGCCAGGGAGCGACTTCCATAGACTTTCAGGAGGGTCTCCTCTCCTTTCTGCTTTTACAGATTAGCACTGTAAGTTGCGTGTTGCCTGGCGTGCAGAAGGGGACATTCTCTGCATGTTTGTTAAGTTAATTTGAATCCAAAGTTGAACATATTTGTTGACTGAAAAAAATTGCAAACTCATTTAAAGAACTCTTTAACTGATTTTCCCCTACCCTTTGGTGCTTGCATATTTAATTCTTCACTTTCTGGAAGCATTTTCTGTACTTATGTAAGAGAACAGGATTAAAGAACTGCGTGTTTAACCTGTTCCTTTCATAGAGAGCCTTCCAGAATATTTTAATAATAGAAAGAAATGTATTAGGTCTGTACACTTTTGGCAGCGTTACTTGGCAGTAATTCCTCTTCAGGCAGCTTCTCCACCACATGACATAGCGTTTTGTGAAATTATTTCTTTACCATCTTGCTTTGGATCACATTTGGTAACTACAGAACATCGTGACTGTTCCCACACGGGTTTCCACAGAATGACAGTCAGGAATTTCTACTGAACATACTTGAAGTAGCACCATAGGATATACTCATAGTTTAAGGTTTGTTGTTTGGCTTTTATTTTTAATCCAATTTTTTAAAATTACTGCTTTAAAACATCGCCTACCACATTGACCTCGGGATGTATGCAAACCAGGCTATGTGTGCGGGTGTCTCTAAAATATCTTCAGTCTTAAATTTCAGGAGCTTTCCAAGATCCCCACCAAAGCCTGAAATAAATCTCTGATTTGTTCTACTGTGGCCAGAAGAGGAGGACCTGAAGCAGAACTCTTTCTAGATGACTTTTCTTCGTCGTCCTGTTTTTTTCCCCCTTGTACCAGCATGAGCATGCTGAGCTCTGGGACCTGGTGGAAACATACATTGACCTTTTCTGCTTACTGTGCTGGGCTCAGTGATAGGCTGGGACAGGAAAGTCATGAAGACGTCTGGATTCCCTGAGATAGCTTCGCTCAGGGCTGGGGTTCTCCTCAGAGATTCCAAAATGTAAAATATAAAGGAAGAGAACAGCCGAGAAAGAGCAGAGAGTTTGTTGGCAGGAAATAGCAATATTAATAATTATAAGTACCTCCTCTCCCCAGAAATTCTAAGGTATAATTAAGCTTATTTTTCTTTGAAGAAGACACTGAACTTATATTTTTTAAAAGTCTCTTATTACTCCCAAAGTGACCAAATTATAGTGGTAGAGATCAGAGCAGTGGTCGCCAGGGGTTAGGGTTAGGGGGAGGGTACAACTATTAAGGGGTAACACAGGAGCGATTCTTGGTGGTGATAGAACAGTTCTGTATCCCGAGTAGGGTGTTGGTTACTAGAATCTACATATGTGATAAAATTTCATAGAGTTATGCATTAAGATGGTAAAAGTGCATGTTGAAGATGGTAAAATCTGACTAGTCTGTGTTTGACCTCATAGTATTGTATCAATGTCAATTTCTTGTTTTAACAACTTACTACAGTCCTTTAAGATATGATCATTGGGAAAGCTTAGTGAAAGGAATATGGAAACTTCTTCTGAAGTTCAAAATATTTCAAAATAAAAAGTATTTTTGAAAATTCCGTTATACTTCCATAATAAAATATAAAGCTCAGTTGTTGCCCCATGTTTCAGATAAGCAGACTGAGCCCTGCTGTGCGGATGTGAGCTGTTTGGAATCCCTTAGGTAGAGCCTGTATTTATGACCAAATCAAATGATTTCATCTGCTCATTTTTTGTATCTCAGGAGATTGACCTCTGATATGAGTAGGATTGAATGTGATCATGAAATTTCCTTCACCACCAAGGATTGGAAATGGGATACTAGGGAAGAGATAATTATTCTCATTTAATAGAGGAGAGACCCAGAATTGACACTTTGCCTGCTGTTTTAGAGACCTTAGATAACTTAGTTCTCAGTCAATAAATTATGCTCACTCTAGTTCGGTCTGAGTTTTTCACAAAACAATGGGCAGCACCACTAAGCAAGATTTGCTAAGGACCCTTTTGTGTTTTTCCTGTTCTGTTCCAGCATGTGGCTCAGCACCTAGCAAGCAGAAGGTGTTCAGTGAATATTTGACAGTGATATGGAATGGAAGTTAGTTCTATGAGGTCAGGGACTTTGTCTTATACACTCCAGAATCACCAGCACCTAGAAATGAATCTGGTACCTAGACGGAATGCATAAACATGTTTTATGTGAAAGAATGTATTCTGCCTTTTAGACATTGTTAGCCAGGCAGCTTGCATTGTGCTGTTGGAATGGTACTGAGATAAACTGGTATTATGTCAGGATACCCAGAAAGAAAGAAACCACAGGAATCAGCCAACACGCAATGATTAAGTCATGGCTGTGATTTTTCTCTAAAATTTGTGGATAACTATTAACTATGATAATTGCAATGTGGGAAAGGAGAAAGAAAAAATAAACTGGGCATACATATGACTGTGCCTAAAATCTTAAGGAAAATACAAGTCTGATCTGAACAGGGGTCCCCCCATTCTCCGTAGACCCCTTGGTCTTTGTCTAACTTCTCTCTCTCAAGATGTGTCCTTCCTTCATATCTGTTTCCATTCTCTTCTTTCCTAGAATTCTCAAACTACAACCCTCAAAAGCTAAATCTCTGTGACTTGACTTTTCAGAGAAAGTTAGCTCTTTTTTCCTAACAAATGAGCACTATGTTTAGGAACCTCGTCTCTCTTGTCCCAGATGATCCTCCAGGTGTTGTGCTAAGAAAGCTGCCTCTGGGTTGTGTGCTGCCTCTTTCCTGTAATTCAGAGCAGGTCAGACAGAGGTGTTTCAGGTGTGGAATAACATGGAAAAGAAGAAGAGGCAGAAACCAAACTTGGTATGTTTCAGGGATAAGGAGGTAGAGTTGATTGAGAGGAGAGTGCTTTGTGGGGGAAATGGCAAAAAAAAAAAAAAAAAAAAAAAAAAAGTTTTGTCAGGTAGAGCTGGGTTAGAAGACACAACAAAGGAGACGAGGACCAATCTAGTAACAGAGACCAGCAGAGTGAATAAAAGAACACACCTGACTTCCCATGATGCACTGCCTGGTCTGGCTCCTCCCTCTTTCCAGCTTCATTTCCCACAATCCCCTTGGCCCTCTGCACAAACAATGCTGGCTTCTTTCAAATCCTCTTCTTTTTCAGGCTATTACCTTTATGGGTTTTTTTTTTTTTGGGGGGGGGTAGTTCTTTTCTTTATTGTGATATAATTTACAAAGTATAAAATTCACCCTTTTAAAGTTTATAATTCAATGTTGCTGAAAGTTACACAATTATCCCCATTATCTAATTTCAGAACATTTTATCACCCCCAAAAGAAACACTGTACCCATTAATCACTCCTCATTTTCCTTTCCCTTCCACAGCCCTGGCAACCTCTAATCCATTTTCTGTCTCTATGGATTTGCCTATTATGGACTTTTCATAGAGACAATCATATGCTATGTGGCTTTTCCTGTCTGGTTTCTTTCAGTTAGTGTAATGTTTTCTAGATGCATCCATGTTGTAAAATGAATCATTATTTAAATTCCTTTTGTGACAGAATAATGCTCCATTGTGTGGATATACCACACTTTGTTCATTCCTCAGTTGATGCACATTTAGGTTGTTTCCACTTTTTTGGCTATTAGGAATAACACTGCTATGAATATGCATGCACAAGTTTTTGTGTGGACATGTCTTGAATTCTCTTGGGTATGTCTAGTTTAGTTTCACTCATTCTTCAGATCTGGGCTCAAGCCTCCTTTTCCTCAGGGAAATTTTCTCTGATATAATATACTATATATATATTATTCCTTCCAATTAATTACATGTTCTGTGGTACCATATGACTTTCCTTTGGGTAACTATCACAGGTGTGATTTCCATTATTTGGTGAATATATGATCAATATCAACAAATATTTGTTCAATTAATTCAAAGGGTCCATGTCTAGAAGCATGGACATGAGTTTACCCTATTTTAAAGACCCTTATTCACATAAATTATTAGGTCAAATGGCAAAAGTATTAGCCGTGAGCTCATCTGTAATCTAGAACCACACAAAGAGCTTTGCCCATTTTTGTCTGGTGTTAAAATTTTTATTTTGCATAACTAAGAGGAAAAAAGCTTTTAGGTGGGGAAAAATTAACCACTTACATAATGCTTCCCACACTATTGAATTGATTTGAGGAAACAGAGAATTAAATGTTTTTACAATATGTCCTTGACAAAGGAATTTATAACAACAACACATTGTAACTTTCAGCATTTGTAATTCTCTTGGGGTTAAAACAAAACCATCAGAGAAAGTTAACCTTTGTAAAAATAGAATTACTATTTTTTTTCTGTAAATTTTATGTCTTTAGTAAGCTCTGCATAGTATGACTGAGCAATCAAAACTTCTCCCTAAATGCTCTGAATATAAAATTAGCAGATATAACCTTTTGCCTTCTCAGTTGGATCCTATTGTAGCCTGATTTATCAATCATGTAAAAGAACTGGGTAAAAATTTTTAAATATTAAAAAGTAATCCATGCACCAACCATACTTTACCTAATATCTTTAGGACTCTAAAGCCAAAAGAAAAAAAAAAAAAAGCCTTCTTGGAAGTTTTCTTTCCTATAAAGTATTTCAATGTATTAATATGCCTGAATATCTGCATGTATGTGTATATTGAGTTTTTGGTTTTGTTTTTGTTGTTCTTTCTTCTCCTTCATACCCTTTGCAACTGTCCTATTGCGGTAGCCCCACTTCTCTGAAACCACAAATTCTCACATTTTTCAAGTCTTACTGCACATGACAGCTAACATTCTCTTTAGAGACACATTCCTTGGGAATATCTCGATTTTGCTGAAACCATTTTGTTATTATTTTGAACTTTTTATTCTCAAATAATTGCAAATCCTCAGGAAGTTCCAAAAATATAGCAGTATAATTTTTCATTATTTTTATTGTGTTAAAATACATGTAATATAAAATTTACCATCTTAACCATTTTTAAGTGTACAATTCAGTGGTATTAAATAGATTCATTATGTGGGGCAGTCATTGCCACCATCCATCTTCAGGACTCTTTTCATCATTTAAAACTGAAGGTCTGTACCCATTAAATAATTAAATAACTCCAAAAAATAAACTCCACATTTCTTTCTCCTCCCAGCCACTGGCAACCACCAATATACTAGCTGTCTCTATGATTTTGACTACTCTAAAGACCTCACATAAATGGAATAATACAAAATTTGTCTTTCAGTGACTGGTTTATTTTACTTAGCATAATGTTTTCAAGAGTCATTCATGTTGTAACATATGTCAGAATTTCCTTCCTTTTTAAGGCTACATAATACTCCATTGCATGTATATACCATAATTTGCTTATCCATTCATCCATCAATGGACACTTGGGTTGCTTCCATGTTTTAGCTTTTGTGAATAATATTGCTATGAACGTGGATATGCAAATATCTCTTCAAGACCCTGTTTTCAAATTGTTTGAGTACATACCCAGAAGTGGAATTGCTGGATCATATAGTAATTCTATTTTTAATTTTTTGAGGAACTGTCATACTCTTTTCCACAGTGGCTATGCCAGTTTACAATCCCACCAATAGTGCACAAGAATTCCAATTTCTCCATATCCTCACCAACACTTGTCATTTTCTGTTTTATATTTTTTGATATTAATAGTACTCATCTTAATGGTTGTGAGGTGCGGTCTCATTGTAGTTTTGATTTGCATTTCCCTAATGATTAGTGATGTTAAGCATGTTTTTATGTTCTTATTGGCCATTTGTGTATCTTTTTTTGAGAAATGTGTATTCAAGTTCTTTGCACATTTTTGAATAGAGTTTTTTGTTGTTGTTGAGTTTTGGAGTTCTCTTTATATTCCAGATATTAATCCCTTATGAGATATAAATAGAAATATATTTTAAATCAGAGCTTTGATTTTAAAATTTAATGTTGTATTATAATTTAAGACAGTATTTTGCTAAAGATGTGTTCATGGTTTTTTATCCATTTAGTAAATATTTATGAAGCAACTATTCTGTGCCAAGCATTTTTAAAGATTATTTTGGATATAAATAATGATCAGTTCAACATCTGCTGCAAACCCTACTAAATTAAACTCCAATTTCTTCAGTGTAAAGTCAACTGGTTCTCAATACCAATCCTGTGAGCTACTCAGGTAGTATCATGTTCTTTTTAAAGATGAACAAAATAAGGCTCTGGGCAGATCAGGGGCATGGCCACATTCCAGACCTAATTTGAGGCAGATACAAAAACAGAACTCAGAAGTTTTGACTTTGGGTCAAAGTTCATACCACAAGAGGCCTTTGTTTATGCAAACATTGTTTGCTAAACACGTAAAGAATGCAAGAAGATTTAAAAGTAAACATTTCTCTGATTGTGAGAAAGAAACTAAAGAAAACTATTCTGTTTTCCAAGATTTTTAGGCACATTAGTTAAATAAAAAAATGGAAGACCAATTCAAAACTATGTTGCTGTATTTGTTAAAGAGGGGTTCATTTCAGAAAATATTTTTTTCACCCAGTCCTGGATAAATATAAGTATATGGACACACATACAGAGATTTAATCCAGTTGAAATTTTGTGTGCATTTATTTTTCCAGGAGTTTTACTCTTTTAGGCTGGCTACCTCCTAGTGATTTGGGAATCCGTAATGCTTTGTACCTTTCAGAAGAATTGAGCGCCTCACTTGGCTTGCCCTTTTATTTGACATTAAGAAATCGGTGGACATAAGAATAAGGCTAAGCCAAATGAATTCATCTGGTGAAAGGCAAAGTAGTGGACTGCAAAATAAGAAAGTCCTAGCAAAAAGGCTGAGTTACAGCCTGCTCACTGGAGTGAGACACTTTCTGTTCAGCTTTGGAAATTTAATAATAGCTTTATGATAGTCACTCCTAGAGCTACGGCTGAAATGCTCCGGCCTGGGAGCTGCAGAGAATTTACAAAATCGTGAGCTTGGTGGGTGAGGATGCTAATAAAAATTGAAGTTTAACTCTGTGAGGGGTTGATTTGTGTCCCCTCAAAAAAGATATGCTGGAGTTCTAGCCCCTAAGTACCTCAGAATGTGACCTCACTGTGAGATAGGGGCTTTATAGAGGTAATCAGGTTAAGATGACGTCCTTAGGATGGGCCCTAACCTAGTACGACTGATGTTCTTATAAAAAGGGGAAATCTGAACACAGAGACAAGCATGTACACACAGGGACGATGCCTTGTGAACGTGAAGGTAGTCAAGGAGAGAGCCTTGGAACAAGTATTCCCCTCACAGCCCTCAGAAAGACCCAACTCTGCAGACCCCGTGATGTCAGAGTTATAGCCTCCAGAAAGACAATAAAGTTCTGTTTAAGCTACCCAGTTTGTGGCACTTTATTATGATAGCCCTGGAAAACTAATATAGGCCCCAAGATTTTCACACTCCTTGCTGCATTTTATCAGATATCCTCTTCCTAAGCATAAATTTAATGAGGCCCTATTATGTATATGCCCCTGGGGTAGTGCCAAAGAAATGCCAAACAAATGAAAAACACAATCCTTCCTGCTCAAGAGCTTCACAGTCTAGTTGGAGGCAAAAAACATAATCCTGAGAAACTCAATGCAACAACACAGATAATATTTGATTGAATGAGCAGAGTAACACTGTATGTATACCAGTGTTTCTCAAATCTAAGTGATGCAGAGATCTTCTTTTTGGGTATTTTGTTTACATTTTTATTGAGATATAATTCACATACCATAAAACTCACCCATTTAAAGTGTATAAGTTAGTAGTTTTTAGTGTAGTCTATAGAGTTTTTAGTATAATCTATACTATACGAGAAACCACAAGTAACAGAGCTATACAACAACCATCACCACTATTTAATTCCAGAACATCTTTATCACCACAACGGGAAACCCTATACCATTAGTAGTTACTCCCCATTTTTCCCTTGCCCCAGCTGCTAGCAACTAATCTACTTTCTGTCTCTGGATTTGCCTATTGTCAACATTTCACATCCATGGAATCCTACAACATATGACCTTTTGTGACTAGCTTTTCACTAAGCATAATGTTTTCAAAGTTCATCCATGTTGTAGCATTTGTCAGTACTTCATTCCCTTTTATTGCTACTGAGGAAGCAAAATTTTATCCCTATCCTCTTAGGGGTTTTGGCTGGGCCTGAGAATTAAATGGACATCAGAAATATAAACAAGATTAAAGCACCTAAACTTACATATCTTTTGTATGACATGGGGGCCCTCATAAGGAAGTGAAGACCCAAAGAACTGGCAAAACCTAAATGTTTTTATATGAGGTTGAACAAAGAGAGGCAGTTATGGAAAATAGCTACACTATGTGTGGAGGCTAAAGGAAGATAGGAATTATTTTAACAAGGCCCATTTACACAGAACTTTGTTATGACTCCTCATCAAATGTTTTCTTTCTTTCAGTACAATGAGGGCATCATTCACATGGGAGTTACTACTTCCTGGTTTCAGGAAGAAAGGAGGAGAGTAGAATGCCTTCCTTGCATCTTCTGTTTTTCAGGTGCTCAAAATAACCCTTATGTGTAAGTGGCATATTTTGGGGTGGTATATTCCACCACTCTTCATTGCCAAATAATATTCTGTCGTATGACTATACTACATTTTGGTTATCCATTCATCAGTTGATGGACATTTAGGCTATTATGAATAATGCTGCTGTGAACACTTGTGTACACATTTTTGTATGGCCATATGTTTTCATTTCTCATGAGTAGGTATCTAGGAGTGAAATTGTTAGATCCTAAGGGTCACTCTGTTTATCATTTTGGAGACCCCTTTTAAAGAAAAAAATGTATCATTTGCTTCTACTGTTGTTTTCCTTTTATATTTATTATAATCTCTACTTAAATGTGTTCAAATATCCTCTCTCTCCACAATCACTCAAACACATCCTGTTTAATCTCTTTCACAGTGTTTATCACTATCTGAAATTTGCTTACTTATTTATTCCCATCACTAAATATTTGTCTATTATTGTCCATTGCACATTTCTCACTAGAATAGAACATGAGCTATATCAAAAACCTGTCTGTCTTGTTCATTTCTGTACTCTCAGTACTTATCATTGTGCCTGGCAAAAAGTAAGTGCTCAATAAATAGCTAACAAAAAACACCAAATTTAAAACCTCTTCTGGATCCCTTGAGGATCCTGGAGAGTCTTGAATTCCAGTTTGAGAAATTCTTGTGTGTATAGTTTGTCATATATAAGAGGATCTCCCAAAATGGAGAGAGAAGCTCATGGAAAAAATGACTTAAGCTGGGCCATACAAATTACATGGGCAGAGGAGAGAAATTCCAGACAGATAGCAGCATGACCAAAATTTAAAGATGTGAGGATCCACCTGGAGTATTCATAGTCTCACTATAACACAGTTTTCATAGAATAGGCAAAATTTGGATTATTGATTAGACCTCTTTGTGTTGCATGTCACAGAATCCAAAGTCAAATTCACTTGAGAGCAAAAGATCACAGATTGATTCATGTAACTCTGAAATGCAGGATTAACTAAATCTCAAGCCCAGCTGATACAGAAACCTATGTGACATCTTCAGATTGTTGACTCTTTCTCTCAACTCTGCTCCCCTCTACATGTTGAGTTTGTTCTCTGGCAGGTTATTTCCATCTGTAGGGTGATATGATGTTGGTTACCCCAAGCCTACATCCTCATGGTTGATGATTCAGATGGGAGAAGTAGTCTCTTTCTGCAAGTGCCCATGTAGCAAATGTCAGGGAGGATTGCAGTTGCCACTGAGTAAGTCTTGTGCTCAGCCCAGCAACCCAGCAGGACAGAGTATTCTGATTGGCTGGGCCTGGGTTACTCTGGGCAGGGAGTTTATCTTTCATATCATATGGCAGAGTGGGTTTAGCCTCACCCAAACCAGATGGAATAGATTTCCTATTAAAAAGAAGCATTCTGTTCTCAGAAGACGGGTGAATGGTGCTGAGAAGACTAATAAAAACAACAAAAATAACAATGATAGCAGAATAATTCTGCAGTAAAACAGGCATACAAAACTTTAATGGGATGGAGAAACTAGATTTTTTAGGCTAAGAGAGGATGAAATATATATGCACAACTCTGCTACAAAATTCTTCCTTATGATTTTTCTTTTAAAACAGTCATATTTCTAAAATCCAGCAGCAAGGCTTCTTTTTGAAGATGAAAAGCCCTGCATATGGGCTGCAAACTTATGATTAACTGAGCGTAGGATTTGATAAAGAGTTCTATATTCATTTTGTCTACACATTTTTAAAAATGTGAGTCTCCCTAAAAGGACTCATTTTCATCTCTCTGAGCCCTGATCACAGAAACATTCGTTTCTCACGGGAGGAGTCCACAATTGCTTTTCCATGGTTACATCCATCTGAGCATCACTCCCTAGAGGAAGCTGGCATCTGAGAATCTAGACGCTTTCCACTGAGTCTGTCTATTTTAGGTTGTTTGTTTTTCTCTGAGAACCAAAACAAGTAATACCATTAGTGATAGCACCAATTATGAAGCTCCAGTGAACAAAGAGAGATTAAAAAAAATAATACTCATTCTGAACACTTATGTCGATTTGCCTACTTCTGTGACCAAACTCTGTTCTTTAATCGACGTTAAATAAAAGGCCTATTGTTTTCGTTAGCCCAATGAGCAGTACTAACAAAAAATAAAAGTAAATAAACAAGACCTAGATATGTTTTTCTAAATCTTGGGTGGCTGGTCATAGAATTCAGTATCTATATTGATAAGAAGGTGACAATACTTTAATTATAGATCTGTCTCCTTTATTAAAAAATGCATTCACTATATCATTCAAAAAATAGATATTGAGCACTGCTACACTTCTCATGCTAAGGGTTGGGCACATAATGTCTTTTAATTACCCAAACTTTGTCTCAAGGAGTACACCAATAGGAAAGCAAATTGACAATAAAAAAATTAAGTCCAAAGTAGAATTTCTAAAAGTGCCTTAATAAAGGTCTGCACAGCCTAATGTAGAAGCACAGAAAGAAGCATACTGAAAAAAGCAAATAATTTTGAAATAGGGAGACAGGGTAAGTCTTGGCTAAATAGATGGTGTTTAAGCTGAGATTTAAAAGATAAGCAAGTTTGTATAATAATAGGCAAAGGAGTGAATGTTTTCTTCAATGTTATATTCATTCAATCCTGGTTCTCCTTAACTCATAAGTTACAGTCATTGAGGAAGTTTTTCGAAATCTTCACAACCCAGTTTTATTTATTAGAAGTGGTTTGGTCTTAGCAGATCAGGGTTCATAGGCAACATCTTGCAGCCTTTGCAGAGTTCAAGAATCTTACCCTACAATACCACTCACCACAGCTGCCTTTGCAGTCCAGACCCTGCCAACAGAAATGAGTTAAGAAGCCTTTAATCCTTGTGTAAACAAGGGCCCTAATTTGTCATTATACTGCAGGGGCAGTTTGTGATTTGTGGGCCACAGGGTGATGCCTCAATCTGTCTGGACTCGAAGTCCTAAGGCCAGCATTTAGGTTCTTAATTCATTGATGAAGCCCGTGACCATGTTTTCCCTGCTCGCCCATCCCCTCCAAGACCAGAGACAATTTGGGCTGTGTGATCTGAGCCAAAAGCCAGTTGTCAGCATATCATATTAGAAATCCCCCAGTAGGTCCCCTTTCCTGTTTTGTCAGAAAAGCAGCATTGAGACATATGGTGGAGAGATTGACGGTGAGGTCGTCCAACTTCCACTGAGTGGCTTGCGACTTCAGACACGTATCCCTGTGTTGGAGGGCGAAATTCATCCGAGAACATTTCTAGCCAGACAATATATTCAGTCTGTGCCACATGTCATTTTCATTAATGAGGCTATAAACTAATATTTTGTACTTTTTTTCAAAATTAGGTATGGCAGCTCAGGACTTAACAAAATTTAAAATTCTCCACCTCTGCCACTCATGGGCTTGTCATATCTCCTCCATTTAGGTCTGTCTGCACACACTGTTTCTCTCCTGGTTGTTTGAAATGACTTAAGAAGTCCATACGTAGCATGTCTTCTGGGGGTGCAAATGTTTTCCTGTGTTCCTTCTGATTAAGTTGCTTGCCATGTGCGTGATGGTGTCTACTGAATTTCTAAGGTCACGATAACTGCCAGATGGAAGAAGTTCCATGCTATCAACTTTGAGCAAGGCTCTGGCTGCCTTCCTGCTTGACGGAGCAGTGAGAGATGGATCCTGCTTGAACTGACAGTGGGATGCATCACAGACAGCCCAAGCCATCAGACTGTATTATTTTTAACCAATGAGCATTATTCCTCTTGAAAAGCAAAATCTTCTCTTCATATTTTTCCTTCCCCAAAGAATGCATTTTCCTCACTGAAAATGGCTCTTCTGCCTCTCCCAGGTGCTCAGCGCAGACAGTTATTGCCCTAAATGATGGATGGGCTGGCTCCCTGGCGGTTCTTCTCTGCTCTCCGCAGCAGCAGGCAACATAGCAAGGCCCTGCTGGTCTGCAGGGCTCTCTGAGACCTGCCGCTGGCTCCTCTTGGCTGCGCTGGAGTAATTCCTCTTAAATTTATTGCTCTGGCCTCAGCCTCTCTCTCTCCCCTGCAGTTATTTCTCCTTAGCCTCCCTTACTTCCCTGCAGACTCAAGTCCTTGTGAAAGTACTGGGTGCCCACTTTGGGCCAGCGGCTGCTTCCACGTGTGACAGCTCATCAGAATGGTAGGTTTCCATACGTGCCTCGACTAATGCGAACAGTCTGTTCCTCAGTGGAGCTGCAATCCAAAGAGGAACTGTGTTCAATGTCCTCACGTAAACAAAAAGAACCATCTTGAGTCAAAATTAACTTTGAAAATCTCACATTGGAGACCAACATACTGCTCTCAATAGGTTCAACATAACCAGATTTTCCTCCGGGGTTGGAACAGATTGCTATGTCTTCATTTGGACATGAGATGAATTAATTTCCTTTTTATTTTTGTAGCCATTGTGTAAAATCTCACTTAGCAGGGCGAGAAGCTTGTGCTGTAGAAGCAAGAGGAATGAAACTCAACTGCAGTGTTAGCCTATGGGTGCCTCACCATGCATGGTCACCCTAGGACACGTGCCTGTTCAGCGGGATGGCCCCGGAATTACCAGCACCGATCAAGCTCTCTCCCCGTCTCTTGCCTTCCTTCCATCTCACTTCTGGGCCTCCTCTCCCTCCCTGCCCCATCCCTTTCCATCTTCTCTTCTCCCTCTCTTCCTCTCCTCTGCCTCCTCTTCTCCGTTTTGTCCTCTTTCCCTCCTGCTCTCTATACAGTTAGAGGCCTCATTGGATTTGTTCAGAATGTCTTCATGTACATGGATGGAAAAGCCAAATCATCCAATTCTATTCCACCTCGAGCTCTTAGTGATCATTCCTGAAAGCTTGTCCTTCATTTACTTCACTGTTTCCTGTTGTTTTTTTCTTTTCTGTTCTCCTTTCCCACTTCTCTGGACCTACCCCTATCAGTCTTCTCTATCTTTACTCTTTCAGAGGTCTTGGTGCACTATCCCGTTTTCTTCCTCTTTTTCTTTTTCCTTTTTTTTTTTTTTTTTTTTTTTTTTTGTGGCTAAAACACTTGACTGACGTACTTGAAATTGATTGTCAAATGATCCCAGGGTACAATTTGTCTTCCGTGCCCTGTTGACCCAGGGTTTAATTCTGTTTTACAAATATTGGCCAAACATCTGCAGTGCAGGAGGCCTTTCCTTTCAGCAGAGCCTGAACTCCTGTTCCCTTAGTGCCATGGCAGAAAAACGTCCTTTGTCCATCTCAATGCCTCCGTCTGCCACAGATGTGCCCCCACCCTGCCATCCCTTAGGACCTGGCTAGTCCATGTGTGATAGATGCTTCCAGACCATCAGTTCCAAACATGATGCTCTACAGGCTGCAGTGACAGTGTTCTCCTTAACTTTTCCTACTTGATCTGTCCAGCCCTGTTTCCTTCATCACTGGAAAAATGCCTTGCTGATCCTTACTAGTCATAACTTCATTTCATATGTCTTTGTTCTTGCCCCAAATATTCCTTTTCCCTCTGCCTATCTAAATGATATTTACTTCTCAAGAACCAACTTAAGTACCAACTACCAACCTCGTCTATCAAACTTGCTCTGACAAAATCATTGATTCCTCATCTCAACGTCTACAATACTTACAGTCTCTATTTAGCACTTAGTGATAATTAAATGATGTTGTCTATTCCACAGGTTCTGATAGGTCCATGGCCAGATTTACTTAGCAAATGCTGAGGTGGGGGTTTACCTGTAACATGTTTTAGATTTTTTTAATTAGTTCCCACTATTATAAAATGGAAAGATTTTGTGTTTAAATTTTGATTTCCTGCTTCTCACCCCACAAAAGGAAGATTTGCAACATTGGACCTTGTCTTAGTCCCTTTTGCATTGCTATGAAGGAATACCTGAGGGTGGGTAATTCATAAAGAAAAGAGGTTTATTTGGCACATGGTTCTGCAGGGCATACAAGAAGCATGGCACCAGCATCTGCTGCTGGTGAGGGCTTCGGGGAGCTGCCAATCATAGCAGAAGGGGAGCCAGTGTGTCACATGGTGAGATACAAGGAAAGAGAGAAGGGAGGAGGTGCAAGCCTATTTTCAACAGAAAGGCACCAAGCCATTCATAAGGGATCCACCCTCACAACTCAACACTTCCCACAGACCCCCATCTCCAATGAGGATCAAATTTCAACATGAGATTTGAAGGGGACAAATATCCAAACTATATCAGACCTGCATTTCCCCGTAGCAGAAATCAGCTGCAATGGAATGGTGGCTGCACCTCATGCCCCATTCAATTGGGCACAGCAGTCCAACATCCCATAGTCCCATCCAACTCCCTTCTCTCATTTATGTTATCTGGCTCCACCTACGTAAAACACTTGTATCTGGCAATAACTGCTGCTATGTTCACGATCCTGATTATCATGTATCTCATGTTTGTCACTGATTCATGTCTTACCTTCCAACTAGACTGTGAGTTCCTTGAGAACAGGGGCCATATGTAAGGAGATGATCAAAGACTATTTTTCTTGGGGAAAAGTGGAGCTCATTGACACTGGTAGGAGATTTTCTAATAGGCAAATAATGTTACTTGAGCATTTATGAGAGAAACAGAAGTGAGGAAGGTGAACATGCTCCTTAGTAGAGACATTTAGAAGCTCCAAGTACCAAAACAAAAGAAAAAAGCATATCTACACGGCATTCTTTCCCAGAAGGAAAACCTAGAAGTTTAAACAAATGAATGTGTCTAAAATAAGACCTAGTTTGGTTCAGTTTGAGTCATTTAGTCAACGAAGAGTTGGCATCTGTGATGTGGCATTCATTGTGCTGGGTCCTGGTGCTGCATGGATACACGAGACATAAAGTCCTTACCGTTGCACTAACAGTTTAATCAAGGAAAGAAAGAAATCCAGGATTTATTTTTCAGATTTATTAAAATATCCCTTTTGTTTATATTGTTTGTTCTTGTTACTCTGGTTACTACCAGAAAAATGCACTTCAAAATTAGAAGAGGTTAGATAGACAACATGATACAGAAGCCGGTGGAGACCCTCACAATTTCAGAGCCAGAAGTCACACCAGGAGTCACTAAGAACATAGTCCTTATTTGCAGACAAGGGTACTGAGACTGTGCGGGGTGATGTGCCACTCACATCTCCCACTGAGGGGACCATGGTTGACTTACCATCCCCGGCTGGCATCCCCCTGGTCCCACCCCCATGTTCATGCCAAGCCCATGCCTCCCCTGGGCTGCTCCTACCTAATGAATGAGATGGGAGGTGATACTAGTGGGTATCTATTCCTCTGAGGCAGGGACACCTGTCACAAGTGACTTGGCTTAAGGACTCCCCATCAGCCTGGCCTAAACTTTCTTAGAACCCAGATGCAAGTCTCTTTCCTTCCCCAGATCCTTTCAATCATTTTGTAGATGTCAGACCTGCATTGTAGTTGGAAGGCTCTCGCTACCTCCACCTGCTTCCTCCCCCTCAACTTTCACAGGTGTCCCCCCAACCGATCTCTTGCACATCTAACCCTGTCTTGGTATCTGCATCTTGGGGAACCCAAACTGCCACATTGAGCAAGATAATGTCACTTGAGCATGTTCACACAGCTGGTGAGTGGCACAGCTGGTGACCGGACACACTTTACTTGACATCCAATCTGGTGTTATTTCCATTAAACCTCAGTCCTTCCATGATCCCAGGGAGAGAACCTCCTGGGTGGAAAAGATGATGGTGAAAGGGACAAAAGAGAGGGTTAGGCTAGCAACTGCTGTCCTTAGGAGAAAAGAAAAGCAGATCCTGGAAAAGAGCCTAGACCAGAAACATTTCCTAGGTTTTGACCTAGCATGTGGCCCATGTATGTTGTACCATGTCCTATGGCCTTTTTAGGAGAAAACAGTGTGTTGGGAATAGCACTGGCTTTAGAAACAGACCTGGATTCAAATTCCAACTCTGCTATTTATTAGTGATAGTTGAGATGATAAATGAAAGTGAAGGATGAACTATAGTTGAGGGATTGGGGGTGAGAGGAATATTCATGAGAGAGGGATCAGCGTGTGCAAAGGCTCTGAGGTGAGTAGGAGCATTGCTTCTTTAGGAAACCCAAAGAAGGCCACAGTGGCTAGAGCTCAGAGAGTTGGGTGAAAGTGGCATAAGTCCAAAAGGATAGGCAGGGGTGAGAACATGCAGGGCCTATGGGGTACAGTGTGAATTTTTTTTCTCCTAGGCACAATTGCCGAACATTGTACGGCTTTGGACAAATGTGTGGGGTTTGGGGAAGGCAAAAAGATCAGGTTCACTACTTGAATGTATCCCTTCTGCTCCAACAAGAACAGCTGAAGAGTGTCAGAGTGGATGCTGGGACACACAGGAGAAAAAGGGAAAGGAAGATGGTGGCTTGATCTTGAATGACGAAGACCAAAGGAAGTGGGTTGATTGAAAAAGGGGTTGGAAATTTAAATTAATGGGATTTGCTGATTGATTGGACATGGGTGGGGCAAGACAGGTTCAGAACTGGTGCGACTCCATTGCCTTTGCGTTTTGTCCTGTGCTGCACACACAGGTCCTCATTGAACTTGCTGTTTGATGGAGAATAGAGAGTCAGGCATACGAAGTTGAAGGTTTTCATCCCACCCACCCTGGAAAGAAGAGAAATTCTAATCTGCCTCACCTCACAGAGTTGGCAGAGAAGGAAGAAGCAGGTGTGCGCCCCAGAGCAGAAGCAATTTTTTTGGCACAGGAAGATATTAAACTGGGGCTCCAGATCCATCTTGCTGACCTTATACAATATGTTCTTCTGAGCAAAGGGGAAGAAATAAGGTCATGGGATAAAGGCCAAAAATGATGTAATGATGAAACCTCTTCAGATCCCAGTTCCACTCTGGATAAATGGCAATGATAGGAAAATAAATTTGAAAGGCAAAGAACAATTTCACTTTTATCACACTCCTATGTCTAAAACCTGGCTTAACCACAAGCCAAGTTCTTTATTAAGCTGTGCTATCTGTTGAGTGCCTACTCTGTATTGTGAATTTATGGAGCTGAGCATTTCATGGGAGACAGACATTAATCACATCTTCACACAAATAATATATAATTGCAAATTGTGATGAGTCCTGGAAGAAAAGGTGTATGCTGCTACAAGAACATTATGGTAATTCTTAACCCAGACAATAGGGTCAGGGATCTGAGCTCTAAAGAATAAGTTGCATTGATTAAGTGAAGTGATGGAGGACACCTTATGGAAAAGTATTTGAGGAGGAGGGAACAGCAGCCAAAGCAATGACTGCATGACGTGTATTATTAGAACTTTTCTTTCCAGTGCTCTTCCTTTTGCTCCAGGTAATCTTCCCATTAGAAAGGGGACTTAGTGAGGGCGAGACCATAGAAAGCTGTAAGTGAATTACCATTAAGGATCAAGGTTATGAATAAACAGTAGCTTCACATTCTGCGAAATGTCTCCATGCTTGCTGAGAATACCACTGTGCCTTGGGTAATAGCTCAGCAAGTGTTACAGTTAAGACTTATTTTCTTAAGAGGGCACAACATGGGTGACATGAATGTTAATAATGAGTAGAGGCAAATGTCAGCAGCCTTTGTTCTGTAGTCTAAGGTAACACAGCTAGTTCCCCATCACACTGTGAGCTCCCTAAGGAAGACCATGTTTGTCTCCTTGATACCTGACTCCCAGCCACCCAGAAAAATGTCTGACCTACAGTTGGGATTTAATAAAAGTTGGTTAGTGAATATTAATATTCTGAATTTATATTACTATTTTAGCATGTATGAGATTAACTGAAAATATATCTTCTAGGACCATTAGAAGTCACTTCTCAGGTCCATGCTCTTGGGGAGGTTATTATAGTAGGTATCCAGAACATGAATCATGCATTTGACAAATATTTATTGAACATTTGCAAGGCATGTGAATACAATGTAACAGCTGAGACAGGGATGTAGGTAAGTAACTATAATAAAACCTGGTGGGTCTTAACACCTAAAGAAAATAGAAGAGAATTTTAAAAATTATAGTTAGTCTTTGCTCTTTGTGATTTCATTATGCCTAAATTTTAGTTAAGTCGAGGTTTAGCTAAACAACACGAGTCCCCCAGCAGCATGGTTCAAACTGCAGTTACCACAGTATATCAACTGTGAGTAACAGCATAAAGTATAAACTTCATTGTTAGATCTTCAGTCTCGACATAAACAACAGATGTGCAATATAGTCAGTGACTGATCATGTCATGTTTTCCAAGTCTGCCAGTGACTCATCTCTGAACATCTGTCACTGAGTTTGTGCACAGACAGCAAAGCATGTATTTGTGTTGCCTTCTTGTCTTCAAGTCATAAACACATGTGACATTTTACAAAAATGAATATTTGAAAGAGACTTGGCCAACAAAGATGAAAGTGCAGCAAAGAAACTAAAAGTGATAATGCTGGAAGTAAAATTCAAAATAAATATAAACGGAGTGATAAAAGAAACAGCTGGCCATGAGAATGTTGATTCTAGATATGTGTATGAAGTTAGAGGCACTTAGTGAATGCAAATTGTCAACATAAATGAGGAAAGGGGTTGTACTGAAAGAAACAAAGATGTCCTAGAGGAAGTAAGGTGGACAGATAGCCAAACCAAAACCAAAACAAAGCTTCACATGAAAGAATCCTTTAAAGATATGTCACAAGATATTTGGAAGTTGACCCAATCATAAAAAGAAATATGACAATTCAACAAGCCATATGAAAGATGATGTCTACCATAATTTATACAAGATGATGGCAAGCACTGATCAAATTACTCTTGATATATTAATTTTTCTGTTTTAAATTATAATGTAGTGAATAAATATTAGTGTTACCATTTCTAAATTTTCTTATAGACTTACAACTAAAAGCAAGAGAATATTTAATGTTCTGGCAAAAAATTTTCATTTTTTTAATCGTTTTTATTATTTCTAGAGACAGGGTCTTGCCATGTTGCCCAGGCTGGTCTCAAACTCCTAAACTCAAGTAATCCTTTTGCCTCAGCCTCCCCAATAGCTGGGATTATAGACGTGTGCCATTGCACCTGGCTTCACATTTTTAAAAGTCACAGAACAATTATAATTATTCCCATTGAGCTTACAGTTTCAGTTTGCATTGTCATGTTTAAAGGCCTGCACAGCTGTGCAAAGCAAGGAGTGCCTGTAATGCTTTTTTATAATAAAATTTTATATTGATGTATAATCATATGCAGGAAAATACACAAATCATAAGTGTCCAACTTACTGAATGATCACAAAACAAATGCTTTTGTGTAACTCCACCATGATCAAGTAGAACATGACTTGCATCCTAGAAGTCTCCCTTGTAGCCCCTCCACGGTGGTAAGCCCTATCTTGATTTTTAACATCGTAGATTAGTTTAGTCTATTTTTGAAATTTATACAAATGGAATCACTCAGTAGGTACTCTTTTGTGTCTTTCTGTCACTTAACATATTTGTGAGAGTCACCATATTTTTTTTTTGGACAGTAGTTCATTCATTTTCATTGCTGTTCAGAATCCCATTGTATAAATTTGCTACAATTTTACAAATCCTTTCTACTGTTGATGAACATTTGTGCTGTTTCCAGTTTGGAGCTATTATAACTAATACTGCAATAAACATTGTAATATATTTCTTTTGACTATATACTTAGGAATGAAATATATAGGTTATTGCTTAGGAACATGTTCATCTATGTTAGTAAATAATGCCAATTGGTTTTCCAAGATAAATGTACCAATTTTTACTTCCACCTAAAATACACAATTGTTCCACATTCTCACCAACAGTTGACAGTCAGGTGGGTTGTGTTTTTGGTCATTTGTTTGGTTTTTAAAAGTTATTCTAATGGATTTATAGTAATAAATCTTTCTGGTTTTATTTGCATTTCTCAGTGACTAATAAAATTGAGTACTTTTTAACTTTCTTATTGGCTATATGAATATATTTCTCTGTGAAGTCATTTTCCATATATTCTGTCTATTTTTAAATTGAGTGATCTGTCTTTCTTTACATATTTATTGAAGTTCTTATATTTTATGGACACAAGTCCCTTGTTGGCTATTTATCTTGATCACTATACTAGGAGTGTCAGTTTTTTAAGACTTTTCAAAGAATCATCTTTTGACTGTTGATTCCATTTGCTTATTGTTTTTCTACTTCATTGATTTCTACTTACCTTTATTATTTACTTTCTTCTTCTTTGGGGAGTGCTAATTTGCTATACCTTATATAATTTCTTAAAATGTATATTTATACAATTGATTTTTGTTCTTCTTTTCTGGTATAAATAAGGCTATCTACTCCAGTCTACTCATGACTTTAATTGCATCCTACAGTTTTTATATTTGGTTTTTTATTATCATCTCGTTCAAAATATTTTCTAACTTGTACTGTAATTTCTTGTTTTACTCATTGGCTTATAGATATATGGCTTAATTACCAAACATTTAGGGAGTTCCTCACTCTATTATTTATTTCTAGTTTAATTCTACTCTGGTCAGAGAAAATATGCTGTCTTGTTTGAAATGTGTTGATTTTTGCTTTATGAATAACTGTATTGTCAATTTTGGTATATGTTTGGCAAACACTTTAAAATAATGCATATTCTGCTGTTTTTTTAAGCAACAATCTGTATATGACAATTGGTTCAGTTTGTTGTGTTACTTAAATATTTTATATCTTATTGATTTGGGGATTGTTTGTCCTATTAGGTATGATAGAGGTGTATACCATGTTTGTGCTTCTTTTTTCTGCTTTTGTTCCATCAAGTTTGATTCACTGTTTTGAGGATATTTCATTAGGTACCTACAAATGTATAATTTTTATAGTTTCATAACTATAAAAGAGTGGATAGACTCTTATTATCATAGAATACTTCTCTTTGTCTCTAGTAATGCTTCTTCCCTTAAAGTCTGCTTTTTAAATGGTATGGCTATTTAACACTTACCTTTTGATGTAGGTTTTTTTGCTGTCTTTTACAGTCAACTTTTTTGTATATGTATATTTAAGTTATGCTCTCATAAGCACCATACAGTTGACTTTTTTTTTAAATTTCAGGATATTATGGGAGTACAAACATTTTGGTTACATGTTATGACTTTGCCACACCCAAACCATGATTTGAGGTGTTCCTTTTCCCCCCTACAATGCTCACTGCATCCATTAGTTGTGAGTTTACCCACCCCCAAGCCCCCAACCTCCAAAGAATATTACTACTGTATGAGCACCTTAGGGTTGATTAGTTAGTGCTAATTTGATGGCGAGTACACCTGGTGCCTATTCTTCCATTCTTGTGATACTTCACTTTGGAGGATGGGCTCAAACTCTATCCAGGAAAATAGAGGTGCTAGATCACCATCATTTTTTATAATTGAGTAATATTCCATTGTATACATATACCATATTTTATTAATCCAATCATGGATTGATGGGCACTTGGGTTGTTTCCACACCCTTGCAATAGTGAATTGTGCTGCCATAAACATTCAGGTGTAGATATCTTTATTATAGAATGACTTTTGTTCCTTTGGGTAGATGCCTAATAGTGCTATTGCTGGATCAAATGGTATTCCTATTTTTAGCTCTTTGAGGTATCTCCAAACTCTTTTCCACAGAGGTTGCACTAATTTGCAGTCCCACCAACAGTGTTAGAGTGTTCCTATCTCTCCACATCCTCACCATCATTTGCTGCTTTGGGATTTTTTGATAAAGGTTAATCTCACTGGCATTAGGTGATATCTCATTGTAGTTTTGATTTGCATTTACCTAATGATTAGAGATGTTGAGCATTTTTTTTTTATATGTTTGCTGGCCATTATTCTGTCTTCTTTTGAAAAATTTCTGTTCATGTCCTTAGCCCATTTATTGATGGGGTTGTTTGATTTTTTTCTTGTTGATTGTTTTGAGCTCTAGATAGATTCTTGTTATCAGCCCTTTATCAGATGTGTAGAGACCAAATATTTTTTCCCATTCCATAGGCTGTCTATTTGCTCTAATGATAGTTTCCTTGGCTGTGCAAAAGCTTTTTAATTTGATCAGGTCCTATTTGTTTATTTTTGTTGCTGCTGTGATTGCTTTGGGGGTCTTCCTCATAAATTCTTTGCTAGGTCGATGTCTGAAAGAGTCTTCCCTACATTTTCTTCTAGGCTTCTTAAGGTTTCATGCCTTAAGTTTAAGTCTGTTATCCATCGTGAATTGATTTTTGTTAGAGGTGAGAGGTGGGGATCCAGTTTCAGTCTTATGCATGTAGTTATCCAGTTTCCCCAGCACCATTTATTGAAAAGAGATTCTTTACCCCAGTGTATATTTTTGTCTGCTTTGTCAAAGATTAGATGAGAATATGCAGATGGTTTCATCTCTGGATTTTCAGTCCTGTTCCAAAGGTGTATATCTCTGTTCTTGTGCCAGTACCATGCTGTTTAGTTACTATAGCCTTGTAGTACAGCTTGAAGTCTGATAGACTGATACTTCCCAGTTTGTTCTTTTTGCTTAAGATTACTTTGGCTATATGAGGTCTTCTCTGGTTTCATACAAAGCATAGAATTATTTTTTCTAGATCTGTAAAGAATTATGATGGTACTTCGATAGGGATTGCATTAATTCTGCAGATCACTTTAGGTAGTATGGACATTTTAACAATGTTGATTTTACCAATCCATGAGCAAGGTAGATTTTTCCATCTGTTTACACCTTCTACAATTTCTTTTCTTAATGTTTCATAGTTCTCCCTGTATGTGTTTCTCACCTCTTTCATTAAATATATTCCTAGATATTTAATTTTCTTAGAGGCTATTGTAAAAGGTATTGTGTTTTTGATTTGAATTTCAGCTTGACAGTTATTGGCATATATGAATGCCTCTGATTTGTGTGTATTGAATTTTTAAAAATACAATCTTGTCTCTAAATTGAAGCATTTATCCTTTTACATTTCATGTAAATAAATACTGAAATATTTAAGTGTACTATCTATTTGTTTTATATTTGGAATGCTAGTGTGCTACATTCTCTCTCCTTTCTGGCCTTTTATATTATTTCTTTTATATTAATTATTACTTAATTTCCTCCTATGGCTTTTTAATCATATAACATTTTATTCTTTAATAGTTACCTTAACTATTACAACACTCATATTGACTTATTAGAGTCTAATATAAATTAAGAATTTTGTCATTTATCAGGTAATGCAAGGGTGTTTTACCCCTTCTTTTTTTTTTTTTTTTTTTTTTTTGAGACAGAGTCTCACTCTGTTGCCCAGGCTAGAGTGAGTGCCGTGGCGTTAGCCTAGCTCACAGCAACCTCAAACTCCTGAGCTCAAGCGATCCTCCTGTCTCAGCCTCCCGAGTAGCTGGGACTACAGGCATGCACCACCATGCCCGGCTAATTTTTTCTATATATATTTTTAGCTGTCCATATAATTTCTTTCTATTTTTAGTAGAGATGGGGTCTCGCTCTTGCTCAGGCTGGTCTCGAACTCCTGAGCTCAAACGATCCGCCCACCTCGGCCTCCCAGAGTGCTAGGATTACAGGCGTGAGCCACCACGCCCGGCCTACCCCCTCTTAACTTTTTGGGTTTTTTTTTTTTTTATCTGTGACAAAACACATCTCTCCTCCCAACTTTTTGTATTATTGTTCTTATATATTTAATTCTACGTATATTCTAAACCCCATGAGACATTGCATTTATTGTTTTACTATACAAGCTACATTCCTTAGACTTATCCACATATTTATCTTTTCTATTGCTCTCCATTTCTTCTGTATCTTTGTGCTTCCATCTGAAAAAAATTTCCTTCTCCTGGAAGGAAATTCCCCTTAGCATTTCCTTTAATGCAGACCTGGTAGTGACAAATTGCTGCAAGTGACATTTTTCACATTAATTTGTGGGTATAGCTTTCCATATTTAGAGCATTTTCTTTCAGCATTTTGAAGATGCCATTCCATTGTCTTCCAGCTTCTGTCCTTTCTGTTGAGAAGTCAACTCCCAGTCTTACTGTTCTTTGTTTGAAGGTTATATTTTGCTTTTTTCCTAGATGTCTGTAAGATTTTTCTTTCTCTTTGGTTTTTAGCAGTTTTACTCTCACATGCTAGGTATTCATTTTGCTTTGGGTTTCCAACACTTCTTGAATCTATTGGGTTCCTAGCATTTCTTAAGTATCTTGTCCGTTTGGGGAAATTCTCAGTCATTATCTCTTCAGATACTGTTTTTGCATCATTCTCTCTCCTTTCCTACTAGAATACTAAAAACACATGTAGATCTTTTCATTGTATTCCATATATCTCTAATGCACTTTTCTATATTCTCCATCTTTTATTCTCTTTGTGCCTTGGTCTAGACATTTTCTTTTTATCTACTAGTTCACCAACCCTTATTCTCATGTATCTAATCTCTGTTAAACTTTAAGTTCTTAATCTCTGTATTTGTTAATTGTAGAATTTGTATTTGATTTCTTTTCACAGTTTTTTGGTTCTCAACAGAAACTTTCCACTTTGTTCTTTGTGTTCATAAACAGGTTTATTCCCTTGGTATTCCTAGTTATTTTGAATAAATGTTGAATACTGAGTAAGAAAAATGATAAAGGTATTTTGAGGCTTGGCATGATGTTATCTTTTTCTAGAAAGAAAGTGAGAAAGGGCCACAGGGAAAATATCAAAGCCAGGGAATTTTCAGGGAAACATTTCAGAAAAAATGAAGATAAGAATATAATTATAAACTGATTTTTTAGGAAGACAAATATTTAAGGTGGTACTTCATACACCCTTTTAAACAAAGCCTCCTAATGAGCTTAAGAAAAAAAATCTCATAGACCCTTTCTGTTAAGTAATAGGGATGCTATAAATATTAATTGTGTTATCCCATGATAGTCCCACATGGATTAGGAGGTAGAGAGAGACTTCTTTCAAAGATATTTTTCAATGAGGCTTTTGTTTAGTAGAATGGTTGATAAATTCATACACAGGGAGGTCACCATGCTTTCAAAGAAATTGTATCAGCTTGCTTTGAAAAGGACAGAGACAGTACAAAATGAATAGAGGCAGAAAATAGAGTGAGCATGGTACTCAGTTGCAAACACAGGCCATTTCATATGGAAAGAGAAGGTTGACTGAGGAGAACCAAGAATCCAGAAGGAGAGTAAAAGATTCTGGAAAATAACTAAGTCTTATTCAAGGAACTGGAAACATATCTGGTTGGATTCCAAACTCGCTACAGACCAGAGACTGCTTCTACCTCTGTTTTCCCCTTTTTAAAGAGGAGTACCTACAGTAGTTATCCTATGCCTGTTTACAATCATATGTTACATGTGGGCCAGAGAGCAGATAGCTTATTTCTTTGGTTCATAGGTCTCCAGATTCGGAGGTCTCATACTCTAGGAGTCATACCTAAGGATTCTCCTCCACACTAGACCTAATTAAGATGACTAGGCTCTGGACTTCAAGTTGATGTCACAACAAGAAGAGACTGGAGAGATTTAGGGGGAAGAAATGAGTGTATTTTGCAAATTGGAGGAATATAAATAATTTGCATCCAGAAGGAAGACTGTTTTTTTTAAAGAAATCACAAATTCTTTGATAATTCTCCATTTAATGAGAAACTCTATGTCTGCTCCTTTTGAGGGTTTTGAGTAGGTTTGTGACTACTTCAACCAACATATACGGCAGAAGTGACACTAGGTGATTTCTATGGATAGGCTAGAGAAAACTATGCTGCCCCCACCTGGTTCTGTTGGGACTCTTAGTGTGGGAGAAGATACTAATAGCTGCCATCTAAGAAATCTGAGTGCTCTAGTATCACTATGCTGGAGAGGCCCATCAAGGTGCTCCGGTCAACAGCCCCAGCTAAGCTCTTAGCCAACAGTCAGCACCAAGTGCTGGCTGTGTGGACACACCATCTTGGATGTCCAGTCCAGGTGATCCTTCAGCTGAGTGTGGTCTCAGTCAAGATCTGATCCCAACCTTGTGAGAAAATCTAATGTAGAGGGTCCCATCTGAGCCCTTCCTCAATTCCTGACCCACAAAACAGTAAGCAAAATAAAAAAAATGGATGTTTTTAATCACTAAGGTGTGAGGTAATTTGTTCTACAGCCTCAGTAGATCTGCATTACTCTAGGTGTGGGGCCCAGGAAGCTGCATTTCAACAAGCACATTTAAATCATACTTATGCACAAAGAAGTATAAAATTTTTACCACAGGTTGTCATGTGCACTGACTTGAGATCCTTTCACTTCTCCTTACCACACTAGTGGAGGTGGCCAGAGAGCAAAGAAACCATACTAACCTCTGTCTCTAGAGGTGAAACACAAACAATCCAATACCTGCGTAAGTAATAATCTTATGACTAATGAGGAAGGCAACTTCAGACTTCCCTCCATTCTTTGATTTAATGTTATGGGAAGAGATGGTTTTCTTTAACAGACTGGGTCCCATGCTGTTAGATCAAAATATCTAGAGCATAAAAAATTTTACTTCATTCTATTTTCACTCCTGCTGCTTCCTTGGGCCAATGAGAGGACAGAAAGCAGGGCTTAAGTCATTCATTATCCAAAAGCACTGCTGTGCCTATCTCTGAGGAAAAGGAATTTACTGAAAGGGATTTAGAATTAAAATGGTCTTCCAGATAAATGAGAAGTTGAGTTACATTAACATTTTCAAGCAGAAAGCTCAGTATCTTTCTAATGCTTTATAATCATATGTTGGTTATTTACAATCATTTGGATTGTGTGTTACAATCACTCATTAGTTCTTTTTAATGAACCTGCACACCTGGTAACTTTCAGCCCTAATCCTCATTGCTTTTATTTGCTTTCTGCCAGTGATTACAAAGTGATACACAGGAGAAAGAGAGTGTGTTTGTCAGATAGAGAGAGACTAAATGCAGGTGGTGATGAGATTTGAGTTGTACACCTGGGCTCATTCATCTCCTTCCCTTTGGACTTTAAGGGGAAAAAAAGATGTTAAGTCTTAAAGGTAATACTTCTTTTCTAAGTCTCCAATTCTCCAATCTAGTGCTGATTTTCCTGAATGACAGGATAGAAAACAAGATGGGAAAGTGTGTATAGTAACAATATCTACTGTCTTCAATGTGATGTCCTTATAGCAAGTAATTTGCTATATTTAACTTTCCGTCTCTACAGACTTGATTATATCTACCAAGTTACTTAAGTGCTCAGCAAATAACTTAGGTTCCTTTAATAGCATTGATCATTTAGTTGAAAAAGTCAGGCATGGTTACATTTGTTTTCTTCTTTGTTCATTTCTTTTTTTTCCCTCCCAAGATATTTAGGCTGTCATAAGCATACAGATATGATAATAGAATTGGACATAGAAAATAAAAGTATGCAGTGATGGGGTAATAAAATTTTTAATCATCTGCATTTTTAGAACCAACACTTCACTGTCTATTAATCCTGAAAATCATTAAACATAATTTTGTGAGTAAAATAATTTCTTTAAAACTGCTTCTCTATGTTTGCATTCAAAACTTAAGCATAACAGATCAGAAACAAAGGTTGGGTAATAATGCTAATTGGAGAATTTCTTTTAAAAATCTTATTTTTTAATCATTATTACTATTAAATAATGTACTACCTAGTTAAAACATGAAATCAAGAAATAGATGGCTTTGCTACTTAGTTATTAAACAATAAGAAGGGGAACATTTCAGCTTTGGGGAATTTTCTTTCCTATAAATTGTCATTTTCCTATTAATAAAGATATCTTTCCAAGGTTTTCCAGATCATGGTGCTACTTAGTTTACTTAGTGAACTCCTAGCAACATCAAAAATCTGCCCACATGTGTGAAAATATTTAGAAAAAAAAAAACCTATTTGTCCTTCTTTCCAACTGAGATTTTTGGTCTGTACCCATAAATATCTATTTGGATTTTTCACAAAAATATAAAGAGAAAACGAGAGAGTAATTATGCTTTGCATAGACTGATTAAAATATTAGAAGAAAATTCCACATCCACAGATAGGGTCACATGTGAGAAATGCTCCTAAGGATTATAAAGAAAAGGAAATTAGATAAGTGATATATAGTAACACTACTAGTGTATTACTATAGATAGATGCTATAGTAACACGCTGTAGGAGAAAGAACCCTGGATTGGGAGTCAAGATACCTCCCTCTACATAGATCTAATTGATCTTGGACAGCGCACTTCAACTCCCTGAACCTTGGAATCTTTGTTATAAAACTATCAATTTGAGCAACATGATCTCTTTGGTGGATTATTATAATATTGATCCTAAGAAATGAAAGTTTAACTGTAATTACTTCACTTGTAGGGCATTTTGTAAATACTTATAAAAAGCAAAGTAACCAGTTCAATTTGGATATCCAGATTGAGGCCAGCTGAAAATGAGACCCTAATGATGTGACTAAACCATGAATTGTAATGGGCAGTCATTTTCTCTTTATCTCTTGGTTAGCCTTGGATGGATATAAATACCAAGCTTATTGCCATAATTAAGACAGGGACAGGATTTAATTCTTAAGTCAGAATAGTATTCCATTGTCTCTGTGTGTGCGTGTATATATATATACACATGTATATATATATAAATACTGTAGTAAACATGGGGGTGCAGATATCCCTTTACCATTCTGATTTCCTCTCCTTTGGATAAATACCCAGTAGTGGGAGTATTGGATTGTATGGCTGTTCTATTTTTACTTTTTTTGAAAACTCTCCAGACTGTTTTCCATAATGGCTGTGCTAATTTCCATTCCCACCACAGTGTGTAACAGTTCCCTTTTCTCTACATCCTCACTAGCATTTGTTATTATTTTTTTTGTCTTTTTGATGATAGCTATTCTATTATAACTTGGGTGAGATTGAGATCTCACTGTGGTTTTGATTTGCATTTCCCTGATGATTAGTGGTGTTGAGCATTTTTCAAATATTTTTGGCCATTTGTATGTCTTCTTTTGAGAAATGTCTGTTCAATTTTTTGCCCACTTTTTAATTGGACTGTTTGTACTTTTACTGTTGAGTTGTTTGAGTTCCTTATATATTATGATATTAGTCTCTTATTGGATGAATAGTTTGTAAATGTTTTCTCCTGTTCTATATGTTGTCTCTTCATTTTATTGATTGTTTACTTTGGAATTAGAGAATAGAACTGTGGGTATTAGAGGATGGGAAGGGTAGGGGAGAAGGAAGGATGTTTAGTAGATAGAAAAGTTCAGCTAGATATTAGAAATAAGTTCTGGTGTTCTACAGTACTGTAGAGTGAATATGGTGAACTATAATTATTGCATATTTTCAAAGAGCTAGACGAGAATTTTGAATGTTCACAACACAAAGAAATGATAAATGTTCAAAATGATGGCCATGCTGATACTCTGATTTGATCATTACACATTGTATATACGTATGAAAATATTCTGTATCCTATAAGTATGTACAATTGTTGTGTGTCAACTAAAAATAAAAGAAAAAATACATTTTTTAAAAAAAGATAGGGACATATGGCAAGCAGGTTGTTGTAGGGGCTGCTATTGTTATCTGTCTATACAGTAAACCTATACATATTTGGACTTTTCAAATTTTAGGACTTGAGAAAATATATAGAATGTAGACCGGGCGCGGTGGCTCACGCCTGTAATCCTAGCACTCTGGGAGGCTGAGGCGGGTGGATCGCTCAAGGTCAGGAGTTCGAGACCAGCCTGAGCAAGAGCGAGACCCCGTCTCCACTAAAAAAAAAAAAAATAGAAAGAAATTATATGGACAACTAAAATATATATAGAAAAAATTAGCCGGGCATGGTGGCGCATGCCTGTAGTCCCAGCTACCCGGGAGGCTGAGGCGGTAGGATCGCTTAAGCCCAGGAGTTTGAGGTTGCTGTGAGCTAGGCTGACGCCACGGCACTCACTCTAGCCCAGGCAACAAAGCGAGACTCTGTCTCAAAAAAAAAAAAAAAAAAAAAAAGAATGTGATTGATACATCTGATGAAAATAATCCTACCATAAGAATCAATAGTATAAGAAGATGCATTTATAAAAGGGAATATTTACATCAAGGAAACACACTTTTTATGTACTTTAAAACCATCTATTTTCTTAGCCATGATTATAAATCACTCTTGGCCATAATGTTATTCAATTTGTTCAAATAGAATGAAAGTTCTACTGTGACAGACACCATGATAATTTTGTTCATTGGTGCATACCCAGCATCTAGAAAAATGCTTGACATGAATAAATGTATATGTAATGGAATGATTAATTATGCATATCTCCTTTAACATTATAGTTGTTTAAATTTATTTTTTTAATTTTTTTTATATTGAGTATATTTATTTATTTATTTATTTTTCTTTTCTTTTCATTTTTTTTTATTTCATCTTATTGTTATGGGGGATACAGAATTGCAGGTTACATACATTGCCCATGTACCACCTTTCCCCCCAAGTCAGAGCTCCAGGCGTGTCTGTTCCCCAGATAGTGCGCGTTGCACCCATCATGTAGGTATATATCCCTCCCTTCCCCACCCCCCCCTTCCCGAGTCAGCACCTTCAAGTGTTACCATTCCCCAAACGGTGCGCAATGCACTCATTGTGTAGGCATACACCCATCCCCTCCCCCACCCCCCACCTCAGTCTGATATCCGATTGGTGTCATTCCCAGATGTGTATTTAGGTGATGATAAGGGAAACCAATTTTCTGGTGAGTACATGTGATGCTTGTTTTTCCATTCTTGGGATACTTCACTTAATATAATGGGTTCCAACTCTCTCCAGGAGAACCATAGAGATGTCGTATCTTCATCATTCCTTATAGCTGAGTAATATTCCATGGTATACATATACCACAGCTTACTAATCCAATCATGTATTGATGGGCATTTGGGTTGTTTCTACGTCTTTGTTATTGTGAATTGTGCTGCTATAAACATTCGGGTACATGTGTCTTTGTTACAGAATGACCTTTTTTCCTTTGGGTATATGCCCAGTAATGGGATTGCTGGGTCAAATGGCAGGTCTACTTGAATCTGTTTAAGATACCTCCACAATGCTTTCCACAGGGGTTGCACTAGTTTGCAGTCCCACCAGCAGTGTATTAGTGTTCCTGTCTCTCCACATCCACGCCAACATGTGTTGTTTTGGGTTTTTTTGATAAAGGCCATTCTCACTGGGGTTAAGTGATATCTCATTGTGGTTTTGATTTGCATTTCTCTGATGATTAGGGATGTTGAGCATTTTTTCATATGTTTGTTAGCTATTCTTATATCTTCTTTTGAGAAGTTTCTATTCATGTCATTTGCCCACTTTTTGATAGGGTTGTTTGATTTTTTCTTGCTGATTTTCCTGAGTTCTAAATAGATTCTTGTTATCAGTCCTTTATCTGATGTGTAGTATGCAAATATTTTTTCCCATTCTGTAGGTGGTCTGTTTATTCTCTTGACCGTTTCTTTGGCTGTGCAGAAGCTTTTTAATTTAATCATGTCCCATTCATTTATTTTTGCTGCTGCTGTGATTGCCTTGGGGGTCTTCTTCATAAATTCTTTGCCTAGGCCAATGTCTGTAAGAGTCTTTCCTACATTTTCTTCTAGAATTCTGATTGTATCACGCCTAAGGTTTAAGTCTGTTATCCACCGTGATTTGATTTTTGTGAGAGGTGAAAGCTGTGGGTCCTGTTTCAGTCTTCTACAAATGGCTAACCAATTCTCCCAGCACCATTTATTGAATAGGGATTCTTGTCCCCAGAGTATATTCTTTCCTGCTTTGTCAAAAATTAGGTGACTATATGAGGATGGTTCTATATTTGGATTTTCTGTTGTGTTCCACTGGTCTGTGTCCCTGTACTTGTGCCAGTACCAGGCTGTTTTAAGAACCATGGCCTTGTAGTATAGTTTGAGGTCTGGCAAATTAATACCTCCCATTTTGTTTTTGTTGCTTAAAATTGCTTTTGCTATATGGGGTCTTCTCTGGTTCCATACAAAGTGTATAATTATTTTCTCTACGTCTGTGAAGAATGATGTTGGTAATTTAATAGGGATTGCATTAATCTGTAGATCACTTTGGGTAGTATAGACATTTTAACAATGTTGATTCTTCCGATCCGCGAGCATGGTATATTTTTCCATCTATTTGCAAGTTCTGCTATTTCTTTTCTCAGTGTTTCAGTTGTATATAGGTATAAAAATTTTCTAAATGAAAGTTACCTGCCCTCTACCATCATTCATGCTTCACAGGAAACAGGGCTGTTAGCAGTTCTATGTGTCCTTCTATAAAAATTATATGCAAATATCAGCATATGTGCATACACACAATACATATAGGTGTATTTGTATGTTTCCGTATGTGTATATTGATATACATCTATGTATATACTTTTCAAAAATGGCATTAATCTACATGCACTTTGCTTTTATGTGTTAGAGTACTTTCCATAAGGTAAGGTACTTTCCATATATAGGTCTGCCCTATCTTTGATTATGCTACAGAGCATTTCATTGCATGAGTTTACTATAATGTATTTAAATATTTCTGATTCATTAGTTTTTTGAATTAACAGAAAACTGGAAAAACATTCTATTACATTTCTCTGTATATTTATCTTTGTAGATATAAGGATAAATTTTAGCACTCAACTTTTTCAATCAAAAGAATGTAAATTTAAAGTTACATTAGATATTGTTAAAGTGACCAGAAAAAATTGCCCAGACAGTTGTTAAATTGCCCAGAAAAGTGTCACCAATTTACATTGTCTGAAAAATGCCTATTTCTCCTCAGCTTCATAAACTCTGGAATTTTTCAGTATTTTAAATATTTACTTGTCTAATATTTCAAAGGACTAACTTGTAAAAATTTCTGAATTTATTATGAGTTTGTTTCTGCTGGTTTACTGTTATCCTTTCTTTTTTTAATTCTTCCTCATAGTGCCTTGATTCCTTGTGGGCTTATTTGGCCTCATTGTGCATAGAAAATTATTTTGGGACATTCTTCATGGCCTAGATTAAAGTGCTTTCATCCATAGAGCCTCTGTATTTGCTGCTGCCAGGTACCAAGGGGCATTTATTGTAAAGGACTACTTTTACCTAGACTCTATGTGAGGTTTGAAGGAATACAAAAGTGATATGAATTTTTGCCACATGGTAGCTTGAGGTCTACCTGTATCCTTGAATTTTTTTGAGAATGGTTCTTATATAATACTGCTTTGCTTATTACCTGGTTCATAGAAATTTCCTTGTAGTCAGCTGGGGTGGGTTTATAAGGTTTTATTTCAGTTCACTTTTTACGTGATTAAATTTCTCTTTGGTAATCAAATTTATTGCACTAGGTTTGATCATTCTACCCTAAATTCTGTAAGACTATCAAAACCTAAGCTCTACTGCTCAGGTTTGACACAAACTATAAGACTAATGTGGTATCAGTATTATTCTCACCTCCTAGGATCAATGCCTTTGCTTAGAATTAGGTGTGATAATTAATTGATCTCTTGTGAGCTCTAAATTTTTCAACAAAAATATCTTAATATATTTTATCTATCCTTTTTAATTTTTAGCAGAAAGTTGATTTTAAATACCTAGCTTGTCAAATTAACAGAAAGAATATCTTCTATATCTATCAACCTTTCTTTTATATTTTCCACTCCTTACTCTCCCTCTTCTTCATTTTTTATAATTTCTTCAGATTTAGTTTCCAGTTTTCAAATTCTCTCCCATGTGCTACCTCATTACCACATGCTCAGCTGTCTATCATTGGCATGGCCCTGGCCCTGTGGGTATCTTTACCACCACCACACATTCTTTGCCTTCTCCCACTACCTGTGCTGCTCCTCCTCCTCTTTATTTACAGTAATTATTTTTTGCTTGATAATTTTCTTCATTACATTGCCTATTTTCTATATTTTCATTAAACATTAAAACTCTTATTTTATACTGTTAATTTTCATAGATGGGATCCTTGGTAATTTTTAAAAAATATATTGTCAGGTTTTTTTGATAAAAAATATATCCTTCAGATATTTTCCATTTTTTAATTAAGTGATATTGACCATATTTTCATCAATTCATTGGCCATTTGTACTCTTTTCTTATGACATCCCTGTTCTTTTATTTCCCAATTGTTCATTGGGTTGTTTGCCTTTTTCTTAAATTTTAATCCATTCTTTATTGTATGTTTTTAAAGTATACAAGGTAATGTTTTGATACAGATATACAATGACTACTGCAGTCATGCAAATTAACATATCCTTATCTTTCGTGTGTATGCAGTAAGAGCACCTAAAATCTATTTTTTAGCAAATTTTCAGTGTACAATATTAACTACAATTAGTAATAGTCTTACTGCTGTATATTAGATCTCAAGACTCATTTATGCTACATAACTGCAACTTTGTACCCTTTGACCTACATCTTCCTATCCCCTCACCCCTGCACCATTTGTAACTACCATTATATTCCCTAGTTCTATGTATTTAACTTTTTAAAGATTCCACATACGATTGAGATCACGCAGTATTTGCCTTTGTGTGCCTGGCTTATTTCCCTTAACATTCTGTCCTCCAGGATCATACATGTTGTCGTAAATGCAGTATCTACTCTTCAAAGGCTGAATCATATTCTATTGTGTATATATAACACAAATTCTTTATCCATGCATCTTAGGATGACATTTCAGTTGTTTCCATATTTTGACTATTGTGAATAATGATGCAATGAACATGGGGCACAGAAATTTCTATGAGGTACTGATTTCATTTCCTTTGAATACATGAGGGCTGTCTGGAAAGTAATCAGCCATTGTTAATATAATGAGAACCTATTATATGTCTGGATACTTTCTGGACAACCCTTGTATACTCAGAAGAGAGATTGCTCAATCATATGGTGGTAGTATTTTTAAACTTATCTCTTGAGTAGTGTCTATTACATCCAAAAGGTAATTTTTCATCCCACACCCACCTCCCAACCTCCCCCTTCTGAGTTTCTGATGTCCATTAATTCACTCTGTATGACCATGCATACCCATTACTTAACTTCCACTTATAAGTGAGAACATGCAGTTTTGGTTTTTTGTTTCTGGGTTACTTAAAATAATGGCCTCCAGTTCCATCCAATTTGCTGCAAAAGACATTATATCATTCTTTTGGATGGCTGAGTAGTATTGCATTGTGTGTGTGTGTGTTTGTGTGTGTGCGTGTCACATTTTCTTTATCTACTCATCCATTGGTGGACCCTTGGGTTGGGTCTATATCTTTGCAATTGTGAATTATGCTACAATAAACATTTAGGTACATATGTCTTTTTTTATAAAATGACTTCTTTGCCTGTGGGTAGATTCCCAGTAGTGAGATTGCTGGATAGAATGATAGAGCTACTTTTAGTTCTTTGAGAAATCTCCATACTGTTTTCCTTACAGGTTATACTAATTTGCATTCCCACCAATAGCATATAAGCTTTCCCTTTTCACCACATCCATGCCAACATCTATTGTTTTTTGACTTTTTATTAATGGCCATTCTGAAAGGTGTAACATGGTATCTAATTGTGGTTTCAATTTGCATTTCACTGATTATTAATGATGTTGAGTATTTTTTCATATGTTTGTTGGCCATTTGTCTATCCTCTTTTGAAAAATATCTGTTCATTCTTTTCCTCATTTTTTAATGGGGTTATTTGTATTTTTCTTATTGATTTGTTTGAGTTCCTTGTATATTCTGGATATTAGCCCTTTGTTGTGTACATATATATATATGGTTTGCAAATATTTTCTCCCATTCTGTAGGCTGCCTATTTACTCTATCAGTTATTCCTTTTGCTGTACAGATACTTTTTAGTTTAATTAAGTCTCATTTATTTTTGTTTTTATTATGTTTGCTTTTGGAATTTAGTCATAAATTCTTTGCCTAGGCCAATGTACAGAAGAGCTTTTCCTAACTTTTCTTCCATGGTTTTTATTGTGTGAGGTCTTACATTTAAATCTTTAATCCATCTTGAGTTAATTTTTGTGTTTGGTGAGAGATAGGAATCTAGTTTCATTGTTCTCCATATGGCTCTTCAATTTTCCCAGCACAAATTATTGAATAAGTCATCCTTCCCCTAATACATGGTTTTGTCTGATTTGTCAAAGGTCAGTTGGTTGTAGGCATATGGTTTTATTTCTAGGTTTTCTATTCTGTTAAATTGATCTATGTGTCTACTTTTACACCAGTTACCATGCTGTTTTGGTTAATACACCCTTGTAGTATAGTGTGAAGTTGGGTAATATGATGCCTCCTGATTTGTTCTTTTTGCTTAGGATTGCTTTGGTTATTCAAGCTCTATTTTGATTCCACATGAAATTTATGATTTTTTTCTAATTATGTGGAAAATGGTGTGTATATTTGATGGGAATTTCATTGAAACTGTAAATTGCCTTGGGCAGTATGGATATTTTGGCAATATTTGTTCTTCCAATACGTTAGCATGGGATCTTTTTCCATTTGTGTCATCAATGATTTCTTTCATCAGTGTTTTGCAATTCTCCTTGTAGTGCTCTTTCTCCTTCTTGGTTAAGAATATGCCTAGGTATTTTATTATTGCAGCTATTGTAAATGGTATTGGCTTCTTGATTTGATTCTCAGCTTGGCTGTTATTAGTGTAAAGAAATGCAAAAGATTTTGTATGTTAATTTTGTAATCTGAGACTTTACTGAATTTGCTTATTCTAGAAGTCTTTTGGAGGAATCTTTAGGGTTTTCTATATATAAGATCATATCATAAGCAAACAGGAATAGTTTGACCTTTCCCAATTTGGATGCCCTTTATTTGTTACTCTTGCCTGACTTCTCTGGCTAGGACTTCCAGTACTACGTTGAATAGAAGTAGTGACAGTGGTGATCCTTTTCTTGTTTTAGTTCTTGGGGGGAATGATTTAAACTTTACCTCAATCAGTATGATGTTGGCTGTGGGTTTGTCATATATGGCCTTTATTATTTTGAGGTATGTTGCTTCTATGACTAGTTTGTTAATGGTTTTATAATAAAATGGTGCTGGATTTTATCAAATGCTTTTTCTGCATCTATAAAGATAGTCATGTGGTTTTTTGTTTTAATTCTGTTTGTGTGGTGAATCACATTTACTGATTTGTGTATGTTGAATCATCATTGCATCCCTGAGATGAAACACACTTGAGTGTGGTGAATTATCTTTTTGATGTACTGTTGGATTTAGTTTGCTAGTATTTTTTTGAGGATTTTTGCATCTATGTTCATGAGGAATACTGGTCTGTAGTTTTTGCTGTTATTGTTTCCTTTCCTGGCTTTGGTATCAGGGTGCTAACTGGCTTCATAGAATGAGTTAAGGAGGATTCCCTCCTTCTCAATCTTATGGAACAATTTCAATAGGATAGGTGCCAGTTCTTTGTAGGTCACATAGAATATGGCTGCAAATCCATCTGGTGATGGTTTTTTTTGTGGGGTGGGGGGAGGAGGTTTTTTATTACTGACTCAGTCTTGCTACTCAATATTGGTCTGTGCAGAGTTTCTATTTTTTTCCTGATTGAAACTTGGGAGGTTGTGTGTTTCCAAAAATGTACCCACTTGCTCTAGATGTCCTAGTTTGTGTGCATAGAAGTGTTTGTAGTATTCTTGGATGATCTTTTGAATTTCTGTGATATCAGGTGTAATGTCTCCTTTTTCATTTCTGATGAGCTTATTTGAATCCTCTCGCTTGTTTTCTTGGTTATTCTGGGTGGTGGTCTGTCAATTTTGTTTATCTTTTCAAAGAACCAACTTTTTATTTCATTGATCCTTTCTATTGTTTTTGTGGTTTCAATTTTGTTTAGTACTGCTCTAATCTTTGTTATTTCTTGTCTTTTGCTGACTTAGGGTTTTATTTGTTCCTGTTTTTCTAGTTCACTGAAGAGTGACATTATGTTGTTAATTTGTGATTTTTCTGTCTTTTGGATGTGGGCATTTAGTGCTATGAACTTCCCTCTTAGCAATGCTTTTCTATATCATAGAGGTTTTGGTAGCTTGTGTTGCCATTGTCCTTCAGTTAAAAATATTTTTATTTCCCTTTTAATTTTTTTATTGACTCAAAGATCATTCAGCAGCAGGTTTTTTTTAACTTCCACATATTTGTATAGTTTTCAGAGTTCCTCTTCGAATTGATTTCTAGTTTTATTCCAATGTTGTTTGAAAAAATACATGATATGATATTGATTTTTTTTAATTTGCTGAGTGAGATCTGTTTTATAGATTGACATATGGTCTGTCTTGGAAAATGTTCCATGTGCTGTTGAGAAGAATATATATTCTGCATTTTCTGAGTAGAATGTTTTATATATGTCTGTGAGGTATATTTGTTCTAGAGCTCTATTTAAGCACAGTGTTTCTTTATTGTTTTTCTGCCTCAGTGATCTTTCTAGTTCCTTCAGTGGAGTGTTGAAGTCCTGCATTATTATTATGTTGCTGTTTATTTCATTTCTTAGGCCCAGTAGTATCTGTTCTATGAATCTGTGAGCTATGGTGTTGGGTACATATATATTTAGGACTGTTATATCTTCCTGTTGAATTGATATCATTATCATTATATAATGACCATCATTGTTTCTTTTCACTGTTGTTGATTTAAAGTCTGTTTTATGTGATATAAGAATAGCTACTCCAGCTCATTTTTGGTTTCCATTTGCACAGCATATTTTTTCCACTCTTTTACCTTGAATCTGTGTGAGTCTTTAAAGTTAAATGGATTTTTGAAGACAGCAGATATTTGGATAGTGTTTTCTTATTCATTCAACCAATCTGTGTCTTTTGAGTGGAGCATTTAAACCACTTACATTCAATGTTAATAATGATCAGTTAGATACTGTCCCAGTCATTATGTTGATTGTTACCTATTTGCTTTGTATTTTCCTTGTGTTAATGTTGTTTAGGAGCTGTGAGGTTTTATTTTTGAGTGTTTTTACACTAGTGCATATCAACCATAATTTTCAGTGTTTAGAGCACTTTTAAGCATTTCTTGTAGGGCAGGTCTGGTAATGAAAAAATCCTTTAGTGTTTGCTTGTCTGGGAAAAATTTTATTTTTCCTTCATTTATGAAATGCAGGATACAAAATTCTTGGCTGACAGTTATTCTATTTAAGAATACTAAAGATGGGACCCTTGTCCCTTCTGGCTTGTAAAGTTTCTGCTGAGAAGTTTGCTGTTATCCTGATGGGTTTTTCTTTGTAAGTTATTTGACACTTTCAACTTGCAGGTTGTACGATTTTCTCCTTCACTTTGATGTTGGCAAGACTGATGACTGTGTGCCATGGGATGTCTTATTTGCAATAATTCTTCCAGGAGTTCCTTGACCTTCTTGTATCTGGATGTCTAAATCTCTAGCAAGACCAGAGAAGTTTTCATCCATTATTCCCTCAAATAGATTTTTCCATTCTACTTGCTTTTTCCTCTTCTACCATAGGGATACTTATGATTCTTATGTTTGGCTATTTTATATAATCCCATATTTCTGGGAGACTTCATGTCTCTTGATACTTTTGTCTTTATTTTTACTAAGTAGGTTAATTTGAAAGTCTTGTCTTTAAGCTCTGAAATTCTTTATTCTGCTTGGTCTAGTCTGTTATTAAAATTTTCCATTGTATTTTGAAATTCCCTAAATGACTCTTTCATTTCCAGAAGGTATGTTATGTTTTTTTTTAAACTATCTATCTCTTTAGTGAATTTTTCATTCATGCCCTGAATTATTTTTTTGGTTCATGTTGGTTTTCAACTTTCTCAGCGATCCCATTGAGCTTACTTGTAATTCATATTTTGTATTCTGTACCTGACATTTCAAAAATTTCCGTTTGGTTATAGTCCATTTCTGCAGAGCTAGTGTAATCCTTTTGGGGGTATCAAAGGAACCTGTTTTTTCCATATTGCCAGCATTCTTATGCTGGTTTCTTCTCATCTGGAATCTCTTTCCCTCAGCTTGAAATAGATAGCTTTGCAGCTCACCTGTTCTCCTCTGCTGGGAACTCTGATGCTCTGGAAGAATGCTCAGGCAGGAGAAGGGCAGATGCTCTGTGAGCCTGTGACAGGAGGGGTGGACCTCTCTTGACAAGATTAGTAGAGGCAGGCAGCTTTGGGACCACAAGCTGCTCATGCCTTCCTCTTTTGGCAATGTTCTGTATATGTCTGTTAGGTTCATATGGGGCCCCTTCTGTGGTCTCTGTCCTTCAGGGGACAGCATCAATATGCCAGCTCCCACCCTGGCAGAGCTGCAGCAGAGGTGATGACGGCAACCCAAACTGCTGTGTGCAGGGCTGTCAGACTGGTTGTGGGCTGTGGCTGAAATGCTCTAGCAGGGGAGGTGTGGTTGTGACAGGTAGGCTCCTCCCTGAAGAAACAGCTTGGAGAAAGGACTGCCAGCCCTAAGGGAGGTGGTAGATTTTGTCCTTGAGTCACTCAAAAGCACTTGAATGACACAAAATGCTTTTTAAAGGGAAAGGAGCAAACACTAAGCTCCATGGAATTCTGTCCCCCATGGTTGCTATAGTCCAAGGAGGTAGTAGGGAGCACTGGCTGTGGATCCAGTGATGTAGAGACCCTGAGGCTGAGATTTCCATTTTGGGACCAACATGCCAAAGCTTATGCTTGGAAACTATATCTTCAACTGTGGGTGGTTGGAGGATGAGAGATCCCTATCTCCACATATCTTCCCAGATTCTAGTGCAGCTTCTCCTCTGGGGTGAGCAGATTCTCCTCCTCTGTGGACTCCTCTCTGCACTCACATGAGTGTGGTGCAGATAATTCAGATCATGAGCCAGACACACTTTCTGGTGCAGGAGAGTAGGCTCTCTGCCTTCTTCTGTCCCACGAAGCATTCATAGCACTTCCTAGTCACCTTGGTGCAGCCCATCCAAGTTAGAACTCTGGGAATGCTTCTGCCCTCCTGTGCCTCCCCATTTCCCTGTAGTTGTCACAATCTAAGCAGGTTCTGGGGATGTTCTTGTGGAGGAGTGGACTGGTCCCCAAGCTGATGCTGAAAGCTCAAGCAGAGTCAGGCAGGCCCATCTCAGTGGTGGCAGTGAAGTGAGGGAGCCATGGGGTTTGCTCCCACCTGGGTCCCACAGCAGCAGCAGTAGTGGTAATGGGGCGGGCTGCTCCTCAGTGGCAGCAGTGGTGGAAGGTGGCTATGGGGTTTGGTCTCACCTAGGTCTTGCAGCAGCAGCCGTGGTGGTGGAGTTTGCCCTTCTCAGCAGTAGAAATGGTTTAGGTGGGTGTTGAGCATTTTTTTTCTCACCTGGGTTCCACAGCACCAGCAGCAGCAACAGTGGCAGGATGGGCCCTTCTGAGTGTTGGCAGTAGATGCAGGGGTCCATGGGGGGTTTTTCCCACCTGAGTCCCACAACAGCAACAGTGGCAGTAGGGTGGGCCCCTCTGAGCAGTGGCAGTGGGGGCAGGCAGCCATGGGGGTTTGCTGGTGCCTAGGTCCTTTAGCAGCAGCAGCAGCAGCAGCAGCAGCAGCAGCAGCAGCAGCATCATTAGCACAGCAGCACTTGTCCCAGGGCATGCAAGAGTGCCCAGCCCCTGCACTCCCTCCCTGGCTTGGCAGAGGTGATGGGGAGTTAGCAGCAGCAGCCCTGGCTTCTGGGCAGATGGAGCACTTTGGGGCTGGACTCTCAGAATGACTCTGGCTGCAGTGCTCAGGTTTTGGAAGCCCATGTGGAAGCCCCACTGTGGCTCTTCTCTGAAGTAATGTCACCATGCTAGTCTCTAGGGAGCTCCCTGTTTTATCTGGAGGCCCATGAGGATGGAGGGGCCCTCCCGTAGGATTGCAAAGTTCCCAGTAGGAGTGTTGAGTCCTGGGAGTCTCTTACCTACCTCTTACCCATGTGTGGGCATATTTCCCTGCTACCACAAATGTGGCTGAGTGGGTCACCCTACTTCCCTCTCCTTTGTTCTCTGTACTTCCTATCATTTCTCTGTTGCATCCCAGTGCTCTCTCACAGATGATTCATCCGAAGGTGAATATCTACTTACCACTTTAGATCCTCTCTGCAGGAGCATTTGCTAGCTGCTTCTAGTCTGCCATCTGGTCCCTCCTGTGCTTTGATGCTTAAAAATATTTTCTATAATGGTCATACCAATTTACATTACTACCAACAATCTACAAGGGTTCCTTTTTAGCCAAACCCTCACCAACACTTGTTATCTCTTGTCTTTTTGATAATAGTCATCCTCATTGGCATGAAGTGATATCTCACTGTGGCTTTAATTTGCATTTCCCTGATGATTAGTGATGTTGAGCACCTTTTTAATATACCTGTTGGCCATTTTTATGTTTTCTCTGGAAAAATGTCTATTTGGGCTTTGGCCCATTTTTAATTAGGTTATTTATTTATTTTCTGTTGAGTTGCATGAGTTCCTTGGGTATAAATCCCTTATCAGCTATATGGTTTGCAAATATTTCCTCTCATTCTGTAGGTTGCCTTATTTTTTCATTGTTTCTTTTGCTGTGAAGAAGTTTTTTAATTGGATATAGAACCACATTTTTTTTTTTTTGCCTGTGGTTTTGTAAAATATTGATTTCTAGTTTTATACCACTGTGGTCAGAAAAGATACTTGAGAGGATTTCAGTCTTCAAAAGTTTCTTAAGACTTGTGTTGTGGCCTAGCATATGATTATCTTGGAGACTATTCCATATACACTTGAGAAAAATATGTACTCTGCTGCTCGAATGTTCTGTATATGTCTGGTTAGGTCCATTTGGTCTAAAGTGTAGTTCAAGTCCAATGTTTCCTTTTTGATTTTTTGTCTGGATAATTTGTCCATTGCTGAAAGTGGAGTATGAAAGTCTCTCACTATTATTATATTGCTCACAATTTTTTCCTTTAGATCTATTAAGATATGTTTTGTATATTTAGGTGCTCTTATGTTGGGTGCATATATATTTACAGTTGTTATATCCTCTAGATGAATTGACTCCTTTATCATCATCTGATGATCTTCTTTGTCTCTAATGATAATTTTTATCTTAAAGCCTATTTTTTTCTAATATAAGTGTAGGTGCCCCTGCTCTTTTTTGTTTTCCATTTGTATGAATAACTTTTTTCATCTCTTCTCTTTAAGTCTATGTGTGTCCTTAAAGGTACAGTGAGTCTCTTGTTGGAGGCATATAGTTAGGTCTTTTCTTAAAATTCGTTCAGCCACTTTATATATTTTTATTGGCACATTTAATCTATTTATATTTAAAATAATTATTGATAGGTAAAGATATGCTATGGTCATTTTCTTAATTGCTTTCTGGTTGTTTTTGTAGATCCTTTGTTTCTTTTTCCCCTCTTTTGCTGTCTTCCTTTGTGATTTGATGATTTTCTGTATGGTATGCTTTGATTCTTTTATCTTTATTTTTGGTGTATCTGGTATAGATTTTTGCTTTGTGTTACCATGGTTTTACTTCGTGTTACACCAATTTATTTTAAGCTGATAACAACTTAAACTTGTCTTCATTAAAAAACTCTGCACATTACTCCCCCTCGTTTTATAGTTTTAATGGCATAGTTTACATCTTTTTGTATTGTGTATACATTAATAAGTCAATGTAGCTATAGTGATTTTTAATACTTTTGTCTTTTAACCTTTCTACTGGAGTTATAAATGATCTACACACCATCATGATAGTACTAGAATATTCTGAATTTGACTATATGTTAACCTTTACCAGTAAGTTTTATACATTCATTTTTCATGTTACTTAGTGGTATTTCAGCTTGAAGAACAGTCTTTAGCATTTCTTTTAACAGGTCTTGTGGTGATGAACTCCCTCAACCTCTGTCTCAAAATGGATTTATTTTTCTCTTTTTTAAAGAGAAGACTTGCAAGGGAAAGTATTCTTGGTTGCCATTTTTTTTTCTTCGAGTACTTTGAATATACAGTCCCACTTTCTTCCAGCTTGCACTGTTTTTTTGCTGAGAAATCTATGGATAGCTTTATTAGAGTTTCTTATGGCTGATTTCTTTTTTCTCTTGTTGCTTTCAAAATTATCTCTTTGTCTTTGATTTTTGACACATTGATTTTAATGTATCTTGGTATAGTCTTCTTTGTATTGAATTTGATTGGAAACTTTTGAGCTTCATGTATGTGGATGTTCATATCTTTCCCCACATTGGGGAAGTCTGTAGCTATTATATCTTTAAATAAGCTTTCTGTCTTTTTCTCCTTCTCTAAATTAATATTATGTAAATGTTTGCTTTCTTAATGAAGTCCCATCGATCTTATCCCACAAGATCTTTCTAGATCTCCACTCCTTTAGGGTTAGTTACTGGAAGTTCATGTGTTCCTTTGCTGAGATCACTGTTCCCTGACTATCTGTGATCTTTTTAGCTTTATGAAGGTGTATCACATTTGGGGAGGTCACCTGTTTCAGACTTTATGGACTTTATGGACTGGCTTCATTAAGGAAAGAATTTCACCTCAGGGATAGAGGGGGTGTGTGCTGTGGCGCCAGGTCTGGTGGTTTGGGTACCTCACGTGGGGGCATGCTGATGCTCCAGGTCTAGGGAATTTTCAGTATTTCATCAGCTTAGGCAGCTGGGGTCTATAATATCAGCTACCGGTAGTCCTTGGTGGTGAGAGCTGTGGGAGGTCCCCAGTGCCAGTGAGGGCTGTTGGGGTCCTCAGTGGATCCTCTGGGTCCAGTCGCAAGGGTCTATGATAGGCAGTGGCAGAGGCCAGAGCCCATTGTGGGGGGGTGAAGCAGGGCCATTTGCTGGCACGTGCACACTAGCTGCACTGTGAACCTGGGCAGAGGTGCCTGTGGTGGAAGTATCTGGGGTGCCTCTGGGGTGAGGGGAGGGAGGAGGTGGTGGATTAGGCACCATAGACTGTTCTGGGTCCCTGGGCTGGGGATCCCACTGTTATAACAGGGTGGCTCCAGGGAGTGGTGAGAGAGAAGGGTTGTGACTCAAGCACCTGGAGACTATGAACGTGAAAAACTACAGGACCCTTTAATGGTGAAAGCTACAGGGTTTTTTCTTTGGCTATGCTGCCTATTGGTTTCCTCTGCAACAAAAGCTGCTGGGGTCCTCTGTGGGGTAAGCTGGTGGGGTCAGTAAGAACAAGTACTTCAGTGTCTTCAGTGGTAAAAGCTGCAAAGGGCGCACCATGGCTCTGACGGTTATTAAGGTGCTAAGCAGAGAAGTCTAGAGTCCTGTACAAGTAGGACAGTGGCAACTATGGTGACTCCTAAACACGTGGCTGATACTGATAGCCTGCATTTCTCTTCTTGTTCCTAGCCTTTTTCAGATGTCTCAGCTATGCCAGATTCCCAAGAAATCTAGGTAGGGTGAATTTAAAGCTAGTCATTTGGGCAGCACCTCAAAAGGCTGGGGAAGAGGGTTACCTACCCCACTTTCCAGTTCCCTGTCAGGGGGAATTGTAAGCCAAGGCTTATTCCTCTTGATATAGAGCATGGAGAATGGGGGGTGTAGGAAAAATGAAACTGTTCTTTCTACCCTTCTTGTGTGATTATTCTTGGGTTTTCTTTCCTTCCACTCTATTGCTATAGCTTCTTAAGTGGATTTCTGAGCCCTTCCTGAGTTATTTTCATTCAAGAACAGATGCCAAATTGTTGCTCTTTGTTGGGGGAATAAAGGCTGGGATCTCCTACTCTGCCATCTTGTTCTGTCTTTTACTTAATGATTTTCTTTTATTAAAAGAAAATTGCTCTTTCATTCATCCTGCCAGTTTGTCATTGGTACTTTTATTAATAATTATTTTACCACAAAATTTAATTTTTAGAAGTAAATGCATCAAATATTTTACCATTAGAATTAATTCATTAATCAGCACATTTTTTAAGTGCCGATTATGTGTCAAGTGCTGTTCTAGGTGGTTAGGACAGATACCTCAGTGGACAAAAAGGACAGATATCTCTGCCCTCGTGGAGTTTTATTCAAATGAAGGAGGGAGCATAAACAATATGCATTGTAAATACCTATAAATAAGTTATATGATATAATAGAAGGAAACTGTATGGGGGATCAGGGAAATTATATATTACCCCCAGGCCTGTGTAATGAACTATTGTGAGTGAAATCAGGAGACATTGATGGCTTATATTTTAGATGGATCTATCAGGAATAGAAGACAGTAGAGGTAAAATGTAGGGGAACAAAGGTATAAACTGGAGATGGGTAAGAGATTATTGCAATCATCTCTCCAATGGCTTGGAACAGGGTGGTGGCCACAACAGTGGAGAGATATAGGCAGATTCTGGATATATTCTGAATATATAAACTAGCATAGTTTCTTGATCATTTAAGTATGAGGTGTGAGAGAAAGAGAGGTGTCAAGGATAACTCCATGATTATTGGCCTGAACAGCTGCCATGTTGGAGTTATAATTAACTGAGATGGTGAAGGATATGGTTGGGGTAGGTTTTGGGGGTAGAGTCAGGAGTTCAGTTTCAGACATGCTGAGTTTTCACTGTTAACCCTATAGCTAGGAGATGTATCACATATGCAGGTGAACTTATGAATTTAAAGATTAAATGAGTAGTTTGGCCTGGAGAAGTAGATTTTGGAATAGCCAGGCTGTGGAAGATAATACTTAAGGCAAACAGCCTGGGTGATATCATTAAGCAAGTGAATGTTGATAAATATAAGATGATAACTGGAAACTGAGTACTTCAACATTAGAAGGCTAAGGAGAAGTTGAGGAAATAGCAAAGGAGACTGAAGAATAGCAGGTAGTAAGTTAGGATGAAAACCAAGAGCATGTGGTACCCTGTAAACAAAGTGAAGTATGTGTGTCAGAGAGGAGAAAGTGATCAGCTGTGTCACATGCTGATAAAAGATCAAGATGAGGATTGAGAATTGTTCATTGGATTTGGCAATGTGAAGGTCATAGGTGACATTGAGGAGAAGAGTTTAAATCAAATGGTGAAAGCAAAAGCCTGATTGGAATAGGTTTAACAGAAAATAAGAGAAGAAATGGAAATGGCAAGCGTAAACAATTATTTCAATAGGTTTTACTGCAGAAGAGATAGGAATAGGGAATTAGCTGGCGTGGCAGAGAAAGTGAGGTTGAGAGGGTTCTTTTAACATGGGAAAAATCACAGCATTTAAAAATGCTGATGGGAGAAATATCTAGTAGAGACAGGGAAATGATAATGTGAGAAAGAGAAAAGGGAGAATTGTTTGAGTGATCCTTGAAGGCAAGGAGAAAGAGTTTAGTCTTCAATAAGAGCATGGAAGCTCATCTGAGTATGTGGAGCCCGATGCTCAAAGGTAGGTAGTATGGTTTTGGGAGTCTGAGAGTTCTCTTCTGAGCACTTCATTTTTCCCAATGAACTAGGAAGAAGGATCTTGAACTCAGAGTGAACCTGGTGAAGCAAGCTTTGGGGGTTTGAGAACAGAGGAGAAACAGAGAGCAGAGATGTGAAATAGTGCCCCAGAGAGCGGGAAAGTGCACAACTAGGAAAGAAGACCCTTAAAAATGGTGGCCTGAAACCACACAAAGCCAAGAGAGAAACACAGAATCCAAGAGTATGTTATTTAAATATTGTAAGAGACTTTTAAAGAAAAGCAAAATCCAATTAAAGGAGCGAAGAATGTCAGATACTGGCTTTCTGATGGAATATAGCCTCTTCATAACCTGAGAATTCAGTATTAGATGACTTGAATCTTAGGGATGTTGGCTGCAGACTAAGCTCACTTAGAGGACATGGATTTGAGTTTCCTATTGACCTAAATATTTTCATACTGGGCTTCCTTATTGTCCTACAAAAACTTGCCTTGGGTCTCTGCAGCTCCAGATCTCCTTAGTTTCTGGTCAATATTCATTTTTAGTCAACTGAAATGACAGCCCTTATAAATCTTTTTTGGTTAAGACCATCCCAAAAGAATTTTGATTGACACATTGCTCTCTTAGTAGGAAGTCTATTTTAACTTTGGGAAATGTAAAATTAAATGTAGAAGTGATGAAGTAAATATAACCGATAACAACAAAGCTTTTGTTTTAAGGACTTACCTGCATGAATGTGACCTAGTAGAGCCATAAACTAGCCTTGTGGTTCCAATAAAACATTTAGCTAAGTTATCCTTTGATCCAGAATTGCGTTGTAAGTGGAAATGTTACTGAAATAATCTGGAATATTGTCACTAGCATATAATTTCCCACCCTTAAAAGTTTGACATTATATTTACAAGGTTTATTTAAGTACTCATGGAGTTTTCATATGTTAATAAGACCTTTGAGAGTCTAAAAATCTAGCTGGATATATTAAATTTATAAATGCAGTTTAAAATGTTAGAAAGTGTAAGTTTGTAAGCAAAAACCTTCTTAAATAAACTTGATTAATTAATAGACTGATACAACTATTTTTTAAAAGCTTCAGAAAGAACTAGGACTTAGGTCTTTGAGTTTGTAACTAAAATAAATTGAATATAATTTTTAAAGTAAATTATTCTGGATACTGTTTTTGCTCTCAAGTCAATCTCAAAATTCTCATTGACATTTTTATTTATGGTTTATGAGTTTTTCTCTGATACCTCTTTTGTTCCATGGAATTTAGTTTGAAGTGAAGTCAGGGAGGAACACAGTGTTTTTCCACTTGGTCAATCAATGATTACACCACCATCTTTTCACACCTGCCCTGAACCTTCATTATGTACTAAATTCCCAGATATGTTTGTCTGTTTCTTGATTTTCTATTTGCTTTTATTGTTCAGCCTGTTACATCCATTGTCTATAAGTATTTTAATTTTTCTCATTCCATAATGTTCTATTCTTTTGGAGGATAAAGCTGTATTTTATTTTATAGAACTTTCCCAGATATTCTCACGTTTATTTTTCAAATGATCTTTAGTATCATTCTATTAAGATAAGAAATATTTAAATGGTAATATTTTAATTGGAAGTCCATTGAATTTGTAGTTTATTAAACACACATACTTAAATCGGGAACAGTGTTCTTTGATATTTATTGAGATGATCATATTTTTTCCTCTTTTGGCCTATTGATGTACTGAATTATATTAATCAATTTTCTTTAAGTCGAAATAATCTTTCACTCCTGAGATAAACCCTACTTGATTGAGAATGGTCATTCTTTAAATTAAATGCTGATTTCTACTTGCTAATATTTGGAGATATTTTTCATTTTTTATAATTTTCTAAATTATATTAACTATTATGGGTCTGTTAAACTTATCTACCTCTCTTGGGGTTAATTTTGCACATTGTATTTTGCTAGAAAATCACCCATTTTAACCAGATATTAACTACTTTGCTTAGAATTTTTTAAATTATCATATAATTTATCTGCACTGTATCTTAGGGTGTTTCCATCTCTTCATTTGTGTCTGTTGATGCCTTCTCCTGTTTTAAATTATTAGTGTACCCATTGGCTTATCTCGTCATTATTCCTTGGCTGGTCATTGTTCCTTTTTTTAATTCTATTTCAATTATCTTCCTCTTTGGTTATCTTCTTCTTTGCAATTTCTTTGTGTTTCTTTATAACTCCTTTACTTTTGCTTTTATTGGGTTTAGTTTGTGGGAATTTTTCCTGAGCTCTTAATGCTAAAAACATTATTTGTTTCGGTTTTTCTTGTGTGATGTGTTTGTCTATGATATCTTCCACTGAGCATAGACTTATTTGTGTTCATAGGTCTTACCTTTTCCATTATCATTATTTTCTAGATAGTCTCTGATTATATTTCAATTCTCCCCTTCGACCAAAAGTTAACTGGGAATTTTTTGCATTTTCCAGGTGGTTGGTTATTAATACATTATTCTAAAAGAGATCTATAATTAAACATTTATTGATTTATGCTTCTTGGTCCTAATTAATGAATGAATATTACGGTAACATACATTCAAAACTTGTGGAATTAGTAGCACAGATTTATGTTTACATGATGCCAACATGAATATAAATTAAAGAAAAAGTTTAGAAGCAAAAACATTTTCCCCACCCAAGCAAAATATCATTAGTGAAAAACTTATGCATGTAAATTGGCTGTTCGTCTTCAGAATTTAAATTTTATTTTTCAATGAAAATACAATTTATGGTTCTAAGGTATTTGAAGGAAAAATAATATATTATTGGCCACAGGGTAAGTCTGGAGATTATGCTTAGCAGAACCTTGGGCCACTGTTTCCGAGAGGCAGTGTTTGAATTCAAACTTTATCCTTTCGTGGCCCTTGAAAGACTAGAAAATTAATCTGACAGTCTGAATCCTATAAACTCTAATTTCTAGGCTTACTACCAATTCTCCCCACTTCCTAATTTGCTGCCTCCTGATTAGCATGTTAAAACACAGAAGAAAGAAAAATAAATTGCCATTTTTTTCTACCTTGCATAGATAATAATTTTAGCATTTTAAAGATTCAATTAGTATCACATGTGCAATATTCCCAATGTAAAAGACTAATAATCTCATAATCTTTTCCTGTTTTTACCTTTGAAATCCAATTATGTTATTGCTGGATGTTCACAGTCACTATCATCCTCAGAAAAATAAATTGCTGTAAGTGTTTTCATCCCCCTAGGACTTTAAGAAGACAAGATTCAATTAATGCCTTCATAGTCTATAGACAAACAAGGGGAAAAAAAATCTTTCCTTTCTGATCAGTAGCTCAGTGCCCTTGGTGACTTCTGTGGGCCTTGGGAAGGGAGCATCCTTCTGCTGAGAGGAAGGCCACAAAGGCATAAAATCCAGAAAACATTAAAGGACTAAAATATTTTCGCTGAGATTGTTTCACTTGAAATAAAAGTCATTTTGACATTTTTATCTGGGCTCCAAAATCTCTTCTAACATTATTGAAATAGATTACAAAATTAGAAGTACATTTTAGTAACTAAAGCTATTAATGTTTCTCCATAGCCAGAGAGATATATTTGAAGATATTGGAAATATTCCACAGTGACCAAGTGTTCCAAAAGCAATTTGTGATTTCTCAGAAATCGGGGTTAAATCACGGCTAGACTTTTATGCCAAGGGAAATCCTAACAAGATTCTGTCTCATGTGTCCAAAGTACTATTATCTTCTTAATATAGCCATAACTTTTGATCATCTCAGTTTGGCAAAAGATGACCAAAAAAACCTCTCTGCTTTTCTAGACTTGCATTTGATCAAAGAATAGAATGAAATGAAAAGGCTGTTTGCAATATTCCTTAAAATTTGCTGGTGTTTAGTTAAGCTGTGTCCCCCACTAGAAACAATCACAGAATATTTTCTGCAGGTCAGGCAATTAAATAGGTACAGTGCTTTTTCTACACCTAATTCCACCCTTTGAAGTCAGGCAGAGACCATTTAAGAGGGCAGAAGTGGCGATGATCATGGTGATCTTGTGATGGCAATGGTGATAACTCACATGTACCATGCTTTTCCTATGTGCTAGGCATCATGCTAAGTTCTTCATCTTAAATATCTCATTAAATTGCACAGTACTATGTATGTTCTGCCTGGTGTGCAAAGCAGATGTCGTATAACTCAATAGCACACCGTGGTAATGTATGAAATATTGAATAGATACAATGGGTAAATATTTTCAGAAATACAAACTAGAACAAAGGCACAATACCTTCAACATTGTATCTTCCATATAGGGCCATCAGTCAGTTAGGCTGCCCACTGCTCAACGGTGAGAGGCACATGTTCATGGCTACCACCGACACTAAAGGCAGACATCGGCTTCAGCTTGGTATCTGCTACAGATTAAAAGACAATACAATTTATTCATTCATTCAGAAAACATTTATTGTGCACGTACGTGCAAGATACTATGCCAGTTTCATAGGAGAGTCAAACACAAATAATGGCACAAGTAAATGCAAAATTATAGCTTGACGGTTGCCGTGAAGACAAGTTTCACAGTGATGTGAGAGAGTGTATAATAGAAAAATCTAACCTAGCATGGAGTTGGGGAAGGTTTTCCTGAGGAAATTACATTTGAGCTGAGGTCTGAAGGATAAATAATCATTAACTGAGGAAAGAACAAGCAAAGGGCAGCATGTGCAAAGGCTCTGTGGTGGAAAGAAAGAACACATATATGAAAGGTGTGGGAAACCTTGAGTTCAGTGTTGAACAGGTTGAATTGGAGCTATCTTTCAGATGTTCAAGATGTGGAGTCTGGATATAAGTAAAGCTCAGGGACTGTAGATACGTCTTTGTGAGTCATCTGCAAATTGGGAGTAACTAAAGCCGATCGCATGAAACAAAGTAGAGCCAGTTCACTACGTGTGCACACACACACACACACACACACACGTTCAATTTTATGCTTTAAACCTCTTTTCCTGTATTTGGGTGGAAGCAACTCCAAACTTTCTACCTATTTCCAACTTCTTAGATATAAAATTAACATACAATTATTTTTTTCAGCCACTATTTTCTAAAGCACAAGGTATCAGATATCTCTTTGCCTCACAGGCATTTTATGAATATTTTTTGTGGTGAAGAAAATACCCTCAAAGTTAAAAAAAATAGTTCTTTGCCAGTTTACTATTCTATTTATATGAAGGAATTTATAATAATGTTTTAGGTATTTTCCCTGTAATTAATACAATATGAATAAAGAACAGCCAAATGAATATTATATTCAAAAAGTTGGTAGCAAACTTTTCAGTTTAGAGTCTTGGTTCTTCCAAATTTAGATTTTGTTTTGAAATTTCCCATAGCAAGTTCTAATATGAAATTCATTCTCATGGCTAAATAAAATGTGAGTGGTGACTACTTGCGTTTTGATAAATTGTTCATATCTAGGGATTTTGTACCGAAAGTCACTGTCATCATTTTAATGTATTAAGGGACAGTTATGTGCACATGGAACTGTGTCAGCATAGTGCACATAGTCACTTCCTCAGCATACAGGAGCCTGCGTTAAGTTGATTTGTGATTTAATGATTTTTATCAGAATGAAATAAGCATTTGATCTTTGGATTTGATCAACCTCTATCTGCAGCTGCGCCTCAACTAGCAATTACTTCCTCCCTGGGCTCTTTGCCCAGGCAAATGGGGTTTGTCCTTGTTTCATGTCTCACTGACTTCCCTGATAATAGACATAGTAACTGTTTGAACTATTGCTTCCTCCGGATTTCACAGCTCTAAAAATTTAAGAAAGGGGATTTTTTTCTCCTATCATTTTTTTCCTATCACAATAAAACGTTTCCTCTAATAATGCACTTTGGAAGCTAGTTCATTTGCTTGCCATAAAATCTTAAAAGCAACCTTTTGAGAACTGTTCTTTATGATAGGATACAACCTAGAGTAACACTTTTATTTAAAAAGAAAAATACAAGATCAAGATGGTGGGGTAACACTCATGTCTGTTGATTCACTTCCTTCATATTGATACTGTTTCAATAGGCTTGCTGTATGTGGTTGAAATCAACCATACCCTTGAGCTGCCAAACACACTTTGCTTAGGGCAGAAACCAAAAGAATTTTCCTATACTTTTTTTATTCCTTCCATGACTCTTTCTTTGTATTTACTGCTCAGTAATTAAAAAGCATCATTTCTATTTTACAGTGTACTGTTTTGTCCTTCAGTGATTGTTTCAATGTAATTTTGAATGAAATAAGACCTGTGACTCACCATTTTTCATGTGTATTCAGTGGTTTCTGATTTCAAATGCAACACATTAAACAGATTTAGCTTTGCAGATGGAAAAGTTAATAAGATACATACAGTATTTATCTTCTCTATCCATGTTTGCTAAAGCCTATTTGTATTCTGAATGGCATAATTTCCCTACCTTCCTCATTAAGATGATAGCATAATTAAAATGGTAACTACCCAATAGCAACAGAAAAATGTGTTGCCAGCTTCAATCTTATATGTAGTTATCTGGTAAAATGACTCTGTTTACCAAATCTTATTCGTTATCTGGTAAAATGGCTCTCACTGCTCTCCTTGTCTCTATGTATTTAGTAGATTAAGGCCTGGGATCTTTAATCCAAGAAAATTAAATCTGCCCCTGACTGTCATATTGATGTACCATCTGTTGTTCCAGGTGCTTGCCTGGTTTTTAAGAGCTGAGAAGTGAGCTATCTTCCAACTCGCCTGCATAGGTGGAAGTTTTCACAGATGCTGTGCTTGAATCTTCAATTTGGTATATTTACATGACTTGCAGGGAAGCTGTAAGCCATGTGAGTCCATCACACATAAGGACTACAGGTGTTTTAAAGGTGTGCAAGATGGGATATAGCTGTCACCAACATGAATGAAATGATAACTTTAATATACCATCAAGCCAATGGAAAAGCATAATAAGAGATCCAAAGAAGTATTTCATGGGTGGAGAAAGTTAGATCTCCAATCAGTAAATATTTGATTACCCCTGATGTGTTTTAGCTTAGTGAAAAGCTAACTGGGGAATATTTTATTACATAAGTTTTAAAAAAAAGGTCTAATAGTATTTTATTTGGAGGTCTTAGGACATAAGTTTGAAGTTTCAGATTCAAGTACTCCATTATTTCAATATAAAATTTATTGAGATACACACACACACACACACACACACGAAAGTACAAATATCATAAGTGTGCCACTCAATGGATGTTCAAAAAATGAACATACCCACATAACTCAGGAGCCCCTGACTGCCCCCTTCCAATAGTTGATTTACTTTTGGGAGGGGAAAGATTTTTTTTGAATGATTTATTGAATTATAATATATGCATATAAAAGTACACAAATGATAAATGTATAATTTGCATTTTCACAAACTGACAACATCCGAAATCCAGATCAAGAAACAGAATTTTCCAGCATCCCAGAAGCACTTTGGTACCCCATAAAACCACTGCTCTGCACCAGGGCTACCCACACCTGACTTCCACCAGTCTAGTTTAGTTTTGCCTATTTTTGCACTTTACATAAACTGAATCACGCGGCACATACTCTTGTGTCTGACATCTTTCACTCAACGTTACGTACGTGAGAATCATCCATATTGTCACTCGCGGTTGTATTATAGTTCATTTCTGTTTCACTGTGTGGCTATGCCACTTTTTATGTGCCCACTTATTGTTGGTGGGCATTTGGGTTATTACAAATAGTGAAAACTCCATTTTTAACCTTTCTCCAAAGCTTAGTATGAATTTTACTTCTGTGCATTTTCTGACAAGAGAGCAGAAAAGATCTTTTACTTACCCTTAAAATGCTCTTGTTATGCTGGGAGTTGCTGTTTGTCCTCTCCAAAGTGGATCAAAGCCTTCGTTCTCCAGTTCTAAGAAGGTCTGGTCTTCTGATTTTAGGGTCTGAGAGAGGCTCATTATATTTCTCTGGGCATTTAATTGATAAATCATCATAGGACTATAACATTTTAAAGCAATTAACTATAACTCATTGTGGAGTCAGTTGAATTTAATAGAATATAATCAGGAATCATCTTTAACTTCTCAGTTATTACCTTCAGTACGTGGATGATTTTCCTTTGCTCTTTAACCCCATAGTTTTCTCATGTAGAAATATGAAAAAGCCTCGTCTGGTCTAAATCAAAACTTCAAGCTCCCAGGCAATTAAACCCTTCCCCATCCCCAGCTCGGGCTTCCTGCCTTTGCTCAGGACACAATTAGAAGGATGGCACGGTCTGTTCTTTCATGTTCTGTGTTCCCTCACTCTTTTTATTGGCTCTGGATCTTCAAATGTTGGTTTAATGTGAAATTTTGAAAGAGGGAAAGAAAGAGGCAGAGAGTAAAAGAATGATCAAAAGGAAAACAGATAAAGCCTTTCTTACTTAGCTGATTGTGTTTACCGTTCTCTCTCAATTGTCAATTAGTCTCTTTCATGGTAGTCACCAAATTCCAGATCTTTTATAGGATGCATAAGTGGGTTCTTTGGAGAGTGATACATTCTCCAGCCGACTTTTTGGAGCACCCCCTTCAGTGGTTTCTATCCCCAGGGATTCCTTTGCCTTGGTGGGCAGCTTGTTGGTTAACATTCACTCAGCATTGTGGGGTTCAACTGATACTCAAGAATTCATTCTTTTTTGCCTCTGCAAATCATGGAAATATACCTGCTGGGCCCTCTTGTTCCTTCCTGACATCATGGAAAGCTCTAGTTAATAAATATGGTGCCCTTTTCACAGGTGCTGCAAATACTAGGGGAAATAAAAGGTAGCAAGTGCCTCCCCCACTTCCTCACGTGAATTTATTTCAAGAAATCCCTTCCATCAATCTTTAGCCTTCTTTTATTCAGGTTGGATGGGGTGGCAGTCACTAGACTGGCTTTGCTATCTTTATTAATACCTGCTAGGGAAGTATCAAGCATCTCTCTTTAAAATGTGTACTCATGATCCATTGATGTCAGTTTTGAAGCCTTAGCCAAAATTTTTAAGCAACAGGAATAAATCTAGTTAATATCCTGTTATTTAAGTGCAGAGACAAGTTTAAATTAGGCTTATTTATGGAATGCCTACACTACCCAGAGCCACCTCAAATACTTTTAGAGAAAAAGATGGGTCTAGCTAGCTGGTTAAAAAGGTAAAAATTCTTTATACTCAACACTGTTCTAGGCCACGTGGAGACTACAAGACATTTGAACTCTCAAAAAGCTCTTGATCAAGCTTGAAAGGCAAGATTTGTATTCTTAAAACTCCTAGCTCATCATGATTGTGCTCCAAAAATGGGAACATGCAATGGTAACAGATAAACCATTATCCAGGACTTAAGCTGAACACAAGGGAGCATTAGCTATCTCCCCTTCTCATTTCTGAGGAGCTGCTGCTTTGTACTATGGGTTTGTCTCAAATGGGCAGGCCAGCTGTCTGGGAGCAATCCCTCATCAAGGGAGCACTGTATTCTGTATTGAAACACCAAGAATGAATAATCAGCACAAGAGGGGAACCATAATATTGAGTACAGGGAGGAGAACCTTTCAGTTTTTATGATTTAATCTGTACCATGTAGGATTTTTTCCTTTTGATCTAACTCAAACTTCTTCACCAAAGCATCTCTTAGAATGGAAAAGTATAAATGATTGATCACCCTTCATGTTTCTGGGGGCTTAGCTTACAATAGGCTATCACGAATTTGAAATGTCTTTGACAGTTTCTATTTTATTTTAAAAAGTTCTTTGAACTCCTACTATGTACTATGGTTTGAATATTTGTCCCCTCCCAAACTCATGTTGAAATTTAATCTCCAATGTGGCAGTATTGAGAGGTCTGTCCTTTAATAAGTGATTGGGTTGTGAAGGCTCTCCTCTCATGAATGAATTAATCCACCCATGGACTAATGGATTAATGGGTTATCATGGGAGTGGGAACTGGTGGCTTTATAAAAAAAGGATGAGAGAGTTGAGCTAGTACAGCAGCTCCCTGGCCATGTGATGCCCTGGGCCACCTTGGAACTCTGCAGAAAGCCCTCACCACATGTGGCCCCTTGACCTTGGACTTCTCAGCCACCATAACTATAAGAAATCAATTTCTTTTCTTTATAAATTACCCAGTTTCAGGTATTCTGTTACAAGCAACAGAAAATGGAGTAAGACACTATCTTGGATTGTTTTATTATAACTTAAAAAAATGACTTAAACTATTTGCTATCAAATAAGGATGTAGCCCTGTATATTATACCCACAGACACACTACGACTATATACCCTAATGGTTAACTTTCTTCAATTTGAGAAGATAAATGCTATTCTCTTGAGTTATAGTTTCTAACCTGCTTTTAAATCTAAATAACACTTCGTGAGAGTTATGAAAGTTCCTTGCTTTTGAAAGTTAGCAAAGGAGCCCCAGCCCCTATATTGTCCCCGGGATCCCATTTTAATCACAAGTGATGTAAACATGAATATCTCATGAAGAAAAGTATCATAATAACACCTGACATTTTAATGGACCTAAATTTTCACAACATAACCATGTACCCTAGTCCTCATAGATATATCTCCTACTACTTATTTCATAACCCTGTTGCATAGAGGAGGATTAAGATCTCCACTTGAGAGTTAAGGAAACTGATGTTTACATTGATTAAGCAACTTGCCTGTGCTTACAACTGAGAACTTACTAGCCTGTGAGTTCATGAGGGCAGGGACCTTGTCTATTTTGTTTACCACTTTATCTTTGGCCTCCAGCACAATGCCTAACAAATACTAGGAACTCAATAAATGCTTAATGAATTAATTAATCTCCAGACTTCTAGTTCTAACCTTCTTTCTCTGTACAAAGTACTGAGTAATTCTTGCCAAAAGAAAATGGCAGAAAGAAGGTCAGTTGAGAAACCAAAGCAAAATCAGTCCTCTTTTCCAATTTTCTAAGGGCTGGCCCTGAAATTCTTTGTAAGAATGGAAAACAAAACTATAGCATTCATTTTCTCTTCTAGGGCTGACCTTTTTTAGCTGAATTGGTCACGAGTCTTTTTTTAAGTGGCTTCTCTTATCAGTGGCACAACAGTTAGGGCTAAAAGTACAGGTGCTAAATGGGCATGAAAAAGTATGACTTTGTAGGGTTTTTGATGTTTCTGAACAACTTGGATTAAAGGGAGGGAATTCTATACAGTGAACTTAAGTACACCCATATCGGGGTCAGCCTTGAGAGCAAACAGTCCAAGGTCTGGATGGCTTATTCAAACTAAACTAAGCAACAAACTCTTAGAGACGTGGACAGAAAATCAGCACTGATGTGCTTCCATGTCCCGGATTTGCCATTGTCATTCAGTGCCATGTCTATGGCATAGTGGCAAAGGTGGGGGTGGGGAACTGAGGAAGAGAATAAAAATGCATACAAAGAAAATGATAAAAAGAGATCTGTGAGCAGAAGAAAATGATTCTGTTCATGCCTTGGAGAAGATTAAAGAAACAGTTTGGACAAAAAAAAAAAAAAAAGAAAAGAAACAGTTTGGTTCCTAAGTACCAGTGATGGTCAGAGATTGTCTCTTCTCCACTGAGTGAGAGAAAAAAGGCATCACTTCAACTTCTTGGTTTATGCCATGATGGAAACCATAATCACTGCAAATTGAACCGTGAAGACTGTAACTAGTTGAGCAGAGTGTCAGGGTCCTATGGGAATCCACCACCTCCCTGCTCCCCACGGGTACTACCAGGCGTCCAGTTGTACTACGGCCTCAGAGAACATATCACAATACAAGGACTCTCGGAGTCACAGGCGGAAGACCTGGGTTTTTCAGACTCTCATTCTACCACTCACTACCTGTGGGACCTCTGGCATATCACTTAAACCATCTAAACCTCTTCTTTCCTTGACTTGTGTCTGCGGAAAAAATAAACCTGACTTCTCACGCTGTTCTGAAGAATTCAATAATAAAATATAAAGGAAAGCTCTTTGTAAATGGTAAAGCACCCTACAGCTCTCAGATATTATGTGATTGTCTCCATTTCTATCATTAACCACTGCAGACAGTGGCATTAAAGAAGCAAGGGCTGGAAGGACAAAGGTGTGAAATAAAGCCAGTTCTGCCCAGGTATGACTTTGACTTACATCAAGAACATTTCTGTAGATGAATAACTAAAATAAAATGGCACTCACTTGACATGCCAGGCAATTTCTAGGTGGTTGGATGCTTTATCTCATTTCATCTTCTCAACTATACAACACCCAACTTACACATAAAGAAATGGAGACTTAAAGGGGTTAAATTATTCACCTATGACCGTATATCCCTTAGGAGAGAGCTGGAATTTAAACCCAGACATCCGACTCCAAGACATCTCCCTGAGGTCCTACAGGTTATGCACCTATGGCATTAGGTTGCATAGATCAGTTGACTGATGGTAGCATTTTAAGCCTTTTATATGGAGAAATATAACATATATACCAAAAATACTTTAAAATGCAGAGCTTAATGAATTATTATAAGGGAAAAACTCATCAGGAAATAGAACATTGCCACCACCCCAGAAACACATTGCTTTCCCATTCTTCTCCCCAAAGGTAATCACTGTCCTGGCTTCTGTAGTAATTGTCTTGGTGGTTTCCCCATGCAAGTTTGCATCCATTCAACACTGTAGATTAGGTTTACCTATTTTTTAACTTTACGTAAGTAGAGTAGTACAGCATACAATTTTTTTGTCTGGCTTCTTTTGATAATTTTTATGAGATTTCATTCATCATTTCATGTAACTAATTTGTTTATTTTCTCTGCTGTATATTCATTTTAGGAACATGTCACCATTTATTCTATTGCTAATGAATATTTGGTTCATTTATAGGTAAGGACTATTATTAAAATATGCTGCCCTGAATATCCTTGTCTCTGTCACTTATTATATATATGCGTGACTCTCTGTTGAGTATATGCTTAGAAATGGAATTGCTGGGTCCGTGGATATGCATAGTTTTTTTCTTATTTCACAGTATTACAGGGGTACAAATGCTTTGGCTACATAAATTGCCTTTGCACTTCTCCAAGTCAAAGCTACAAGCATGCCCATGCCCTAGACAGCACTCACCACACCCATTACGTGTGAGTTTACCCTTCCTCCCCTGCCCTCCCACCTGCCTGACACCTGATGAATGTTACTTCCATATGTGCACATAAGTTTTGATTGATTAGTACCAATTTAATGGTGAATACATGTGGTGTTTGTTTTTCCATTCTTGTGATACTTCATTTAGAAGAATGTCTGTATTAATAGTAGCAAAATTCACAATTGCAAGGATATGCATAGTTTATTTTGTTAGATACCACCAAATTGTTCTCAGAGTGGCAGTACCAATTCATATTTCCACCAGCAGTGTATAAAAGTTCCTGTTGCCACAAATAAATTCCTATTCTGTCTTTTTAATTTGGATCACTCTGGTGAAGTATGTAGTAGTAGCTCATCGTGGTTTTAATCACCATTTCCTTTATTACTAATGAGGCTGGATTTCATTTCACGTACAGAGTCATTTAGATATCCGTTTTGGCCAATTAACCTGTTCAAGTGTCTTGTCCTTTTTTAAAAATTGGGTTATCTATCTTTTTCTTATGATTGGAAGGCTTTATATACTCTGCATATAAGTCCATTTTATTTATTTTACAAATATCCTCTATCTGTGTCTTGGTTATTTTTTTTTTAACTTTCTTGATGGTGTCTGATTTTTTTATTTCAGCATATTATGGGGGTACAAAAGTTTAGGTTATGTATATTGCACTTGCTCCCCCTCTCCCCCCGAATCAGAGCTTCAAGCGTGTCCATCCCCTAGACGGTGTGCATCAATTAGAATTTCTTAATTTTAATGTAGTATAATTTATCAAAAATTTCCTTTTTGGTTAGTATTTTGTGTGTCCTTATTTTAAAATTGTCTCCTTTTCTGAAGTCATGATTATAGGCACCTAAATTATCTTCTGAAATACTTGTTGTATTACCTTTCATACTTATATCAATAATCCACTGTAATTGGTACGGGCTAGAGGGCAAGTTTTTTTTTTTTTTTCCACATTGTGTCCAGTTTCCTTAGCACTACTAATTGAAAAGATCACCTGTCCTCATCACTCCAAAGTGCAACCTTTATTACAAACCAAGTGTCTTTATATATATTGGCATGTTTCTGAGCTTTCTCATCTGCTCCATTGATCTAGGGGTCTATCCGTACAATGGTACCTGCCCCTTCATTCAACTTACTGTTCTTTAATGAAGAAGTTTTCAAGATATTATTGGTTAACCTTGGCCTTTTTCATTTTCATATAAATTTTAGAATAAGTTTGTCAAGTTTCACAGTAAGACATTTGAGATTTTTTCTAGGATTACATAGAATCTAGAGATCAATTTGGGAATAATTAAAATATTTACAAAATTGAGTATTTCAGTCTGTGAACATTGTATACTTCTCCATTGGTGAGGAGCAGGAAAGGAGGATTTTCTCTCATTTCTAATAGTAATGTTTTCTAGTTTTCTACTTTTACCTTCTTCCCAAATAATCCAAGTACCTTGAAATACTTTTATATCATTTATCTCTTTCAATTTATGTACTTTTATTGTCATACATTTTTATTATTTATTATAAATCACACAGGACAATGCTTAAATAGGCAATATTCATTTGGATTTGGATTTGTCCATATTTTTATCAGTTTTCTTAGATTTCATTGTGTGTCTCTCATCTTTACATGGAGCTATTCTTTCTGAAAAAGACTCTTGTTTATTTCCCTTACTGAGGGTCTGCCAATCAATTATCTCAGTTTTTATTCACCCCCAAATGTCTCCTATTCATATTCAATTCTTAAGAATATTATTACTGAGTATAAAATTATATTTTTTTTCTCAGCAGTTGTCAGATATCATTTGTAGTTTACCTTCTTTTTTTTCTGTTGATATGTCAGTTACCAATACAATTGTCATTCTTTTAAACATAATCTGTCCTGTATTTTCTAGGTGCTCTTAAGTTCTTTTTTTCTGTTTTCATAATGGCTTAGTGTATTTCTCTTAATTTTTCCTTCTTGAGTTTTTCTTGTATTTATGAAGTGATGGATTTCATAAGTTTGGGGATATTCTTATCTCTACCTTATCAAATGTTGCTTCTGCCTCCTTTTTAATCTCTACTGTATTTTTGAACTCCATTTAAATGTATATTAGACTTTTGGACTGTATCTTCTTTCTCTCACCCTCTCTTCTATATTTTGCACTTTTTGTGTCCCTACACTTCATAATAAATATTTCCTTCTGACTTTTATTTCACTAATTCTCTCTTTAACAGAGTCTATTAAATCTTCCCAATGAGTTCTTAATTTCAATAGTTTTCAGTTCTCTAATTTTTATTTGATATTTTTGATATTATGTCTGTCATACCTTTTAACTCCTTGAAATAGTTGAGATAGCTGTTTTAAAATCTAGCTCTTATATATGAGACTCTATGGATTGCTTTCTGTTTTCCTTTTTATTTTTCCCCCTGGTGATTCTCTTTCATGTTATGTTATTTGCTTCTATGTTTTCTTATCTTTGATTATGTTCCAGCCATTGTTTTTAAGAATTGTAGAAATAACTTGTGGCCTAGGGTGATGTTATGTTCCTCCAAAAAAGATTTTTGTTTTTATTTGCCACATGTATTGGCCTTAGTAATCTGAGATTAATTTAGTTTTACAAGTGTTTTTATTTTTTTTTTCTGGCATATCTAGATGTCTCCTAGCTCCAATCAGTCCACATGAGAAATATGTTATTATGCTTCCAATTTATTCTTTCTCTTAGAATAAAGCCAGTCAGGGCTCCAAAACAAATTATAGGAAATTAGTCATGACACCCTCCTTTGGCAAGTTCTGGACTTTTATCCCCCTCTGTAAGCTTTCAGAAGTACTTCTCGATCTGATAGCTGTCACCTTCAGGATGGCAAGTACCACACGCTGCATCTCTCCAGTGCTGTCTTCTCCTAGGTCTTGGCCCAGTAATTCTTCCCTTTATTATCATCATTCCAATGCCCTTATTGTATTTTTCTATTTTATCCAGTTTTAATGTTATCCTTATCAAAATATTCTGTTCATATCACTCTGTCAGTAATTACCAGAAGCAAACGCCCCAGTCCTGACTTCTCAAAGCAGGACTAATATTATGGAGGGAGTTCAGTTGGACGAGATGTTCGTGTTTTCTGATTTCCAGATTAGAAAGCTATTTGGTTCTGTCCAAAAGGAAGAAGAAACTTTGGGGACCATTTTGAAACTTCGGGATTCAGGGGCTTCTAAATTTAATAAACACGATTAATAGAATTTTGCCTATATTAATGAAAATTATTTTTATTATAACAGAAACCCAATTCAAACTGGTATTTTTTAAAGCAAAGAGATTATATTAGTTCACTTAATCCAGAGGGTGGTAGCTTCAAGTGGGGTTTCTTCCAGAGGGCTCTAGAGATGCCATCAGGACTAATTTTGGTCTGTCTGTCATCGCGGTTTTCTACCATGTTGGCTTCATTCTCAGGTTGTCTGTGGTGGCCTCTTATCTTTATATCCTCACTATTTTGCGGCCACCAAAAACATCCACGAATCCCAGAAATTCTAATCATATCACACTGGCTCTGTTGGGTCATGGGTTCATCCATGAACCAGTCACTGGTTCCTGGGGAGGGAGATGCTGAGATGTAGCACACTCAAGTTAATTTCTCCAACCCCAAAAAGGTGTGGAGCCCAACCTGAAGCATGACATCTGAAAGTGGCAGAGGATATGCTTTGCTGAGAAAAACCAGAAAGCTGTTTTAGGTAGAAAGGGAATAAATTCTGGATAAAAGAAAACAACAAATATGCATTACACCAGCCAACTGGAAATGAATGTTGTAGTTTTCCTCTGTGGCCTCCATGTCCCCCTGTACCTTTGAAAGCATTTTACTATTTAATTTATTATGTTGTCACAAGTGCACAAAGGTCTCCCTTTGCATCTCAGATGTGTTTGATGCTAATCGCTTTTGCCTATTAGTTTTGAAAGGTCCTTAAGACTGTTGTGCATTTGGGCAGTGGGAAAGGGCAGTGCTCTGCCACAAGCGGATTTTTAGAGAAGTATCTTAATTTGAACACAATATGCCTCCTTGATGAGTGGCCCCCGGGATTAAAAGGTTGGAATGGAAAGCGAGTCTAGGCGGTCATTTTAGGACCATGCCTCAGAAAAAGGCCTGGTGTTATCTGTCCTGAAACTCAATGAAAATGAATTGATGAGCAGACAATAGCCAGAGTGCCCAGCTGATTGATCTGTGCAGCCCCAAACATCCCCAAGCTGTTTGGCAGCAAGCTGTCTTTCTTCTGTTCTCTCCTTATTAATTCAGGCTATGACAAATGGCTGTGCTGACAGCCCACTACAATGAAAATAAAATCCTTGTCAGGGAGTCTTCCATCTTCCTAGAAGCAAAGAAAAACTTGTCTATAACCTGCTTGCTGTAGAATTTTCTCACACAATCTTAGCAGTGAGGTGTGAATGTGACAGCGTACGTGTGTGTGTGTGTGTGTGTGTATATCCTGCTAAACGCTGTGAGGTCACTTCAAGGCAAAAAGCACAAAATATTATTAAAAATAGTCCCCTGCAATCGGAAACCACCAAGCCATACTTCACATGTGCTATAAGCAAACCAGAGTGAATGGAGAACTCTCAGGAACACCTTGAGTTTAAACAACATGGGAGAGAAGAAAATTAATGCATTCTTTCCCCACGTAGTCTCATAAGAGAAAGTAACAGTTGCAAAGTGGAGAAAGAAGAGATGTAAACACTTGTCTATTGTTGGGAAGGTTTCACACTAATCGATTCATCCTTCCCTAGCAGCTCAAACTGCGTTCTCTCTCCTCATCTGCATTGCGTGGCATTTCATGACACACTGCGGGCAGGGAGCTGGCGGGCATTTCGTGAGATCGCTTCTTTACCAACAAAGCTTTACATGTTCTAATATTGCTAAAAACAGGATGATTCGTGAAGACAACTGAGATTATAGATTTAGAAGGGTCCCTGGAAATCATCAGGTGGAGGGACAGAGATAAGCGTGGTGGCAGGTGCTGTGACCTCACAGACATATTCACACATGTGTTCAAGGGTAAGCATATATTTTTGGCAGGATTTCTTATAATAGCAAAAACTGGAAAGCAATTTATATGACTGGCAGTGGGCAAAATAAAATTAGATAGATCTATTCAGTGGAAAAACCATTAGAAAGAACAAGGAACCTCTAGATGTGTGTAGACAGCAGCAATTTTCAGGAAAAAGAGTCAAAAAAGAGTGTATGTGCTTCAGTTTATATTCTGTTAAAACAGGAGGGGGCTTTCTCTCTCTCTCTCTCTCTCTCTCTCTCCATATATGTATGTATATGTGTAATATATATAGACACACACATACATATAAATGCACAGGCATATATGCTTGTATATTCAGAGAAAATTTCTAGAGCATATAAGCAAGAAATGTAAGACATTAGTCGTCTCCAGGGAAAGACAATGGTAGCCTCAGAATAATTGGAAAATCACTTTATAGGTACTTGTTACAATTTAATTTTTGCTTTTATCATTGCATGCATTGTGTTATATTTTCATAAGAATCTAATTTTTTTAACGTTCTGGTTCTCAGTCAGTGTTTCAGTTTGCCCATCTGCCTTCTGAAGGGGCACACAGACATGGCAGGGCTATATGCTAAGATCTGTTGGGATCCGGCTGGCAATTTTTCTGAGGATGCTGGGCAGGAGGCTCACACTTCTCATCTGCAATGCTCCGAGCATATGCCACAGTGCAGCCCACTAGTTCTTGGGAAGAGTCACCTGGAGATCTCAATTAAACAGATTCCTGAGCCCCACCTCCAGAATCCACAAGTTTGGATTTAGGAGATCTGGTGTGGGGCCTGTGAATCTGCATTTTAACCAGCTCCCAGGCTGTGCTAATGCTATTGGCCTACAAATCACATGTTGAGTGCACACATGTATCACCAGCATGTAATTTGGATGTTCCAGGAAAGTGTTGCTTCCTCATTTTTTTTTCTTTACTTAAAGATCCATCCTCTGGGTTTGGAATACCATGGGGCCAGATGAAGCAGTAAAGATGGGTTGGATGGGGGTTGAAATCTATTTTGGAGTCAATGCTAATAAGACTTGCCATAGATTTCTGGAATGAGCAATTGGATAGATGATGATGATGATGATGATGATATTTATCAAAAATGCTTAAACTAAATGAGGCAAGGGAGTGAGGAGAGTAGGTACAGGTTGCAAATAAAGGGCTCAGCCTGAGATTTATTCTGAGTTGGTAGGGTGCTCCCAAAGGAGATACCATCTAATCTAAGTAGCTGGAGATGCATATCTGAATCTCAGAAAGGAGGCCCGGGATTAGGGATATAAATGTAGAGATTGCCAGCATAGAGACATACTCAAAGACACAGAGAAGGATTGAATTGTGTTGAAAATATCGAGAGAAAACAGGAGAAGCTGAGCTGAACCCTAAGGAACCACAACATTTGGGGGTCTCAGAGAGGAGGATCAGCCAGTGGGCCAGGAGGAAAGCTGGAAAGAGCACAGGATTGCAACAGCCCAGAGAGGAGACCTGTGGAGAGAGAGAGCTGGCCTGGTTCCCTTGCTGCTGGGGACGGAGTAAGATGGAGACTGGGAAATATATTCACTAGACTTGGCCACATGAAGTTCCCGATACCCTTGGCCAAGGTAATTTCTTTGGAAGAGGTTAGGGGAGAGCCCAGATGGGAGCTGGGTGAGGAAAGAATGGAAATGAGGAGGTAGAGCAGATGTGTATAAAGAATCTTTTGGTAAATTTGATTATGAAGGGCAGAGGGCAGTGGGGCAGGAGCTGGAGGAAGATGTGGATTCTAGGCAGGTGTTTCGAGTACAGGAGAGTCCAGAGCCTGTTTAGGAATGACCCAGTACCAGGGAGACATCTATGGTGTGGAAGAGCAGGGACAGCAAGGGAGGGAAGGACTAGAGACAGCAAGGGTGGGGGGCTGGGATCCGGAGCACAAGGAGGTGATTGGGTTTTGATGAGAAGAGCCACACTTTTAACAGGAGGGCCCAGATCTAGGCAGGTGGGAGTGGTGTGTGGGGAGGTAAGGGGTTCTTGCATCAGTGAAGTGTGGCATGATATATCAGTGGAGAAGAAATGGGAAAACAGGATTTGGTGGGTAAAAGCAAAAATGAGGGGGAAGTGGAAAAGCAAATGTTCCAGTGAGGAGGCAGCAAATATGGAAAAGTGTGGGAAAGCGACACCAAAGCTCCACCCCAATGGGGCATAGTGGCCTGGGAGTAAGTCTTTCACCTTGCTCTGAGATCAAGTTTCTTCATCTGTAGACTCCCAAGACTGCCTACCTTGCTTGGAGGGTTTGTGTGAGACTTAAATAAAATAAATGTTTGCGGAGATAAATTGAAAATTGTGAAGTTGTATACAACTGCGGTCCCTAAGCCCCAGGCTGCGGACCAGTACCAGTCCATGCCTGTTAGGAACCGGGCCACACAAAAGGAGGTGACCGAGCAAAGCTTCATCTGTATTTACAGCTGCTCCCTGTTGCTCCTATCACCACCTGAGCTCCACTTCCTGTCAGATCAGTGGCCTCGTTAGTTGCAGGAAAACAAGCTCAGGACTCCCACTGATTCTGCATTATGGTGAGTTGTATAATTGTTTCATTATATATTACAATGTAATAATAATAGAAATAAAGTACACAATAAATGCAATGCACTTGAATCATCCCCAAACCATCCCCACATCCCCTTGGTCGGTGGAAAAATTATCTTCCATGAAACCAGTCCTTGGTGCCAAAAATGTTGGAGACCACTACTGTACAAATATTTGTGATTTTGTCTTTTTTATGTGCAAAACGAAAGCACTATTTGTACCTATTCCACAGGGTTGTACCAAAGATTAAATGAACTAAAACCAGGTGAGGAAAGCCTTCTTCCTGGTTCTCAGTAAGTTCTCATAAAGGTTAGCTATTCATTTCATTTTCTTGTTTATTTAATTTGGTTTGTTTGATGTCAATGTCTGTTATTCCCTTGTTGATTTTCATTATTTATGAAATGAGAGCCACTTGTCCTTAGTTGTAATGCCTGAAAATGATGAGAGAGACATGCTTTCACCCAGCCTGACACTGTGCCAAACAGATCATACAACTTCAGAGGTGGAAGGGCACTTAGCAATCATGTCCAAACCCTACCCTTTAAAAAAAATTAATAAGGAACCCAAGACTTAGAGAGGTTCTCAGGGTATCAGAAAGTCACACACAGCAGGAACTAGACTCCTGGTCCAGTGCTCTCTCCACTCTCCCCAGGATCCCTTACCCTTTGCCTTGTCACACAGCCATTGGGAGCACAGGGCAGCGCTCATTCAAAATGTGGCTTAGACCTCCATGGAAGAGCAAAGTGTTATGTTTTTCTTTGAAAAGAACAAAGCTATTTAAGGTAAATGGCATAATAGCAAACCAACATAAACAGCACAGAAGATTCCAACAGATGCAAATGGCATGTTAGAAAGGCTTTAATCAGCTCAAATGAATACTCCTGGGAAACCAACTCTGGAGTTTACTGTAGCCTAGCAGATGGGCTGTATTAACCAAGACCAGCCTCGTCAGAATCCTGGGTTGATCGCATGCTAATCGCAGGCCTAAGGCTCTGCGCTTGCTTTCCTGGGGACCTGTGTGTCCTCCCTGCACTTCCCATTCTGTCTCTTCCCATTGGTGTGAACTTAGACAATGAAAACCACTGCTGTTGTTGAGCAATTACTCAATGCCAGGTGCTATGCTAAGTGTTTGCAAGGTGTTCTCTTTGATCCTCACAAGAACCCTATGCGGTAGCTCTATGCGGCCCCCAATTTAGATATAAGGACACTAAGGCTCAGAGAGGGTCCCATAGCCAGGAAATGGCAGCAGCAGGGTTTTGGTACAGGTCTGCCTAATTGTGTGGTTTAGACTCTTGGTCACTGTGCTATTCTGTCTTTCAAAATGACTTAACATTTTCCTGTCTTATTTTGATCAACTGCAAAATGAGGATGTTGGTATCCATCGACAGTCTTCAAACCCCCGGGCATGGCCTGGTACCGGTCCGTGGCCTGTTGGGAACCAGCCTATACAGCAGGAGTGAGCTGAGGACGAGTGAGCGAAGCTTCATATGTATTTACAGCTGCTCCCCACCGCTCGCATCGCCACCTGAGCTCCGCCTTCCCTCACCTCCAGTCCATGGAAAACTTATCTTCCCTGAAACTGGTCCCTGGTGCCAAAAAGGTTGGGGCCCACTGGTATAGATAATTGCTGAGTTTGCTCCCAACTCTCCTTTCTGAGTCTGTGAGATGAAAATTAACCAAGTTTGAAACAGGACCACAAATTTACTTACAGTACCAATGGGTTGTGCATAGAAAATATTTTTTCTTTATTTTTGTCTCTAATTTGTCTTCCTCATAAACTTCCACTTAAACTTTTAGTTCAACCCATGACCTAGTCCAACATAATCATATAAAGCAACCTTCAGGTTAGGTACAATCTCTTTCTCCCCTTGTTTCCTCCTTAAATGGTGTCTGGGGAGTTGGGTAAGGGTCTTACTTAGCCTCAAGGATATATGGGTAAGGGGTTCTCTGCCCTGATGGGTCTTTGTGGCCATGTCCCTAGGCTGCCTGGACAGTAGTCACCTTACTGGCATTTGTGGATGAAGCCAGCAGATGGTTGACTGATAAATTCTCCTAGCTTGGACAGTACCCAGTAGCCCTCCCTGCCTAGCCAGCAGCGCTGTGGCTCTCTCTGGCACTGCAAAATTCCTCCTTCCCTCCCCACTGCCATGATCTGGGCATGACTCCAATTTAGTGGAGGCCTAGGCCGCTAGTCTGCAAACAACTACAGCAGGGTTGCCTTGATCCCATTATGGTGATTGCCCAACATGTGCCCCAGCCAGACTCCTGTCTACTTCTGGGGCCCCTTGGCATGAACCAAGTGTAGCCCAGGAAAGTTGAACATTGTGCCTCCTACTCCTCACCAAAGTGCCAGCTCTGATGTGGCCTCTCCCAGGCATTGACAGGGTTCTGCAGTCATCTGTTTCCTGAGCACTTAAACTGTTCTTATGCATCCAATAAATGAAATGCATCATGCGGTGAGCTATAAGTTATCTTACATGTCCCAGTGCTGAATAAAAATGTAGTAAGGTTTCAACTTGAAATCCCAACTCTAAATCCATTACTCAATTATACATTTTATAGTGAAATTTAAGGCTAACTTAATAAAACAAATTCTCTCACATATTATTATACAATTACATAGAACACCAACTTACATAAAATACCAAATGCAAAGACTCCTTAATTTAAAAAGCTTATTAGCTGATTCTTATGCACATTCCTATACTTAACTTTCAAGAGTTGAAATAAATTTGTCCTCTCAGGAAGGTAAGTTATCCCATGGCTTTGGTATTGTAATGATAAGAGGTTCTAGCTCAGCCTACTGACTGGGTTCTGTGGACAACGCTGGTGGGATGCACCCCATTATTAAGAGTTTGTCTGTCTGCACTCGGATGTTTATAGCAGCAATCGCAAAGATGTGGAAACAACCCAAGTGCCCATCAATACATGAGTAGATTAATAAAATGTGGTATATGTATACCATAGAGTACTTCTCAGTCATGAAAAAAAAATGGTGAACTAACACCTCTTGTATTGTGCTGGATGGAGCTGGAGCCCATTCTTCTAAGTGAAGTATCATAAGAATGGAAAAACAAATGTCACCTGTACTCACCATTAAATTGGTACTAATCGATCAACACTTATGTGCACATATGGAAATAACATGCACTGGGGATCAGGCAGGTGGAGGAGGAGGAGCAGATGGGTAAATTCATGCCTAACGGGTGTGGTGTGTGGTGTCCGGGGGATGAGCATGCTTGTAGCTTGACTCGGGCAGTGCAGAGGCAATTTATATGACCAAAGCCTTTATACCCCCATAATATGAAATTAAAAAAAAATTTCCACCAAGTGTTCTAAAAGTCAAATGGGAGTGTGGACAGACAGCCTATGTGCCTGCATTCAGGTTACACCATACCTGATACTTCTTTGACAAAGAAGTCTGAAGCCCACCCAAGCTGATGACCTCATTTGTGGGTTTTAGCATTTCTCTAGTATTCCTTGGATCGGTATTTCCATCTAACTCAATAGACCACGCACAGGGTAGGACAGTGCATTTTTTCATATTCGTAGGACCATACAATTTTTTGGGATAGTATAATGATACCTAGATGATTTTGGCTATTTTGCACGTGTTAATAGAAAAAAAAAATAAATTCTGTAAAATCATTTAAAGAGGCTTATTCTGAGCTGAATGTGTGTGACCAGCCCAGAGCACATGGCTTCAAGAGGGCTTGGGAAAATGTGTCCATGGTGGCTGGGTTATAGTTTGGTTTTGTACATTATTGGACAGAGGAATGACACGTAAGACCCTAAGGCAACACGTGGAAGGTGGACATTGGTTTGACTCAAAAAGGCCAGACATCTGGGGGTGGGGGGATGATACAGGTTATACATGGATTGAAAGATTCTTTGACTTGTAATTGGTTAAAGAAATGAAGCGTTATCTAAAGGCTTGGGATGTTTTAACTTAAGGAAGTCTGTTAATCAGAGACAAGCTACTGGACATTTACCAACGCTCAAGTGATCTGTTAAGTAAATTGGTGGGCTGCAGGTGTGGTTAAGCTTTGTCTTGCATGGCCTTAGGCCTGCTTGAGGATTTGGTATCTAATTGTTACAAAGAGTAACTCCAAAAGCGAGGGGGCGTGATGAGGAGGTGTGTCTGACTGCCCTTCTCCTCATAATCAGCAATGCAGTTTTAAGTTTTTTCTGGGGTCTCCTCGGCCAAGAGAAGGCCTATTTAGTCAGCTGGGTTGCTTAAGATTTTATTTTAGTTCACACATGGCTCCACCTGACCATTTGGTCAATTTTGAAGGGCTTTTTAGGTGGGTACCCTCTGCCCCAAGCCACAGATTCTTCTTGCAGTTCTTCTAACTGCTACTACACATTCTCATGTTTGTACCCTCTTCCCACTGTTCTTCCTTACCTAAGAGGTCCCGTCTCTCACTATAAATAGTTAACAGAGAGGTTTCATGATAATCACTTGGGAAACTTAAAATACATTCTCATCAGACACTGTTTTTTTTTTTGTGATCCATAGTTATGCTTTGGGAACCAGTGGTGCAAAAGGGCTTAATTCATGCCCAACTTCCATCTGTACAGAGCATCAGAAAATGGCCCTAGTCTGGGAATTTAGAGATCTGATTTCTAGTACCAATTTTCCCAAATGGTCAGCTGTGTAAGCTCCAATAGTTCACTTCATCTTTGCAGGCACGTATTTCTGCATGAATTCTTACTAGCATCTATTGAGCATTTACTATGTGCCAGGCACTATGTTAAGACTTTATATACATTGTCACATATTATTATCACAGCAGCACTGTCAGCACTCTTGCTTTTAATTCCATTTTAGAGTTGAGGAAACTGAAGCATAGAGAACTTAAATAAATTGCCCAAAACCCATTCCATGGCTGATAAATGGTCTTGTCCAAATTCAAACCCAGGTCGGCTGACCTTGCAGCCCTTCTTCTGAACCAGTTATCAAATGCTTCCCATGAGCCTATGAAATGTAATTACTGGCCACATTGGGAGAAATACATGTTGGGCCTTATTACATTAGGGCCCATTACAGCTGAGCCACATTTAAAAAAAATACTGCTCAGGATTTGGAATTGCTATGGAAACTGTAGGTAGAAGACTGTAGGTTTTTTGTTTTGCTTAAAGCTAATTGGATCATCTTTGATATTTGGCTCTATAAGGCTCAGAAAAAAGTAAAGGAAGTAGTCATTTTCGGGTTGTGAGCTCAGGACAGTGTAAGAAGCCCCATAAAGAATCCCACTAATAAGCAAACAATTGCTGCCCCCAGTCCTGCCTCAGACCGTCAGGGTAGATTTCGCATCACTGTGTAATCGAGGACATGCAGGATGCAGAGAGAGCTGAGAAAAGCAAGAGACTCATCCAGTAAAAGGCCCCAACAATTTTCCAGCTGAGCTGCAGTGACTTTCCTTTCTTTTCTCCCCTTATAGGGCAGGCCATAAACCGAGTAAAATTCAATCAAATGTGATTGAATTTTAATCACATTTCTCTGTTTACTTACTGTTCATTTTGCGATGAAATAAGGTGTCCCTCTTCACACTTCAGCACTTGAAAGGGAAGAAATTATTTGGCAGGACAGAGATGAGCTTTAGTTTGCAGAAGATGGTAGCAGGCTCAGGAGTGGTTCAGCCTCATTTACAGACAAGGGTGAGAAATTTCACACGGTTTGGATGGTGGCTTTGGGAACTGTGCTTGCAGAGATAAAACAGAATCATCTATTGCACCACAGTTCTGCAATTACAGCAGCAGCCCACCAGCGCTCATGAGAATCCGAGCATAAGGTGAGGTCGTCCGCTGGGAGCAGGTTAAGAGGAATTTGGCTCTTCGTTTTCCTCTTAGGACACTGCTCAAGTTATGGGCAGCCAGATGCTTGTGTAAAAATAAAAACAAAAATCCCTGGGTCAGAGTAGTTTAAGACCAGCCCAGTGTTGTCCCTTGTAATAAGACCAGTGTACCTGGAGACTGCCCTGCTTAGCTCAGGAAGTTAAGGGAGGTTTACACTCAGGCTGCATTTTGCCCTCAGTAATGCTAATTCCTATGCAGGCAGAAAAAGCTAGGACAGTGCTTGGAGTCAAGAAAAGAGAAGTAAAGAGTCAATCAGAATAAAACCATGCCTGCGAAAACATTCCAGTGGAGGAACAGTCGCACCATTAAAATGCTTTAGAGGAACTGACCTTCCTAGCCACTGAGAATTGTATTTCGTGCAGGGGGATTTTCAAGGCATTTATTGTTATTTTACATGTTTGAGTTACAGGATCAGCTTCTAGGTACCCCTTTTCTCCACGTATCATGGGGTAAGGTACTGGGATTTGAGAAGAAGCTGTCTTTGTCCTTGTGGAATGAGGCCCAGAGGGCGTGCGTAGGGCTTTTTGCCATGGCCTGATCAACTCACGTGCACACTTCTTCCACGACTGCAGGTCAGCCCCAAAGCTCTGGGTGGATGATTTCAGGTATCTGCTCCTTCTAGAAGTCATGATTACTGTCCTCATTCTCTCCCTGATTTCCTTTTCTTCTTCCACGTGTTGGGTAGCTCCTCTTTCAAGCCTGCAAAACACAAACCATCCTCAACTGTACCTTTTCCTTGGAAAATGGGACCAGCCCTTCCAAGTCTGTCCTTCAGAGGGAGGTGACTTCCATAATTACAAGTTGCCTTTTACCTTTCTAAGGGAAACTGCTGTCAGTGACTCTAAGGTGAAGTTGGCATTACATAGTGACTTTTTCGTGAGTTTCTGGTCCCTTCCTTGTTGAAGTAGTGAGAAAAAAAGGAAAACAAAGTGCAAGGCACCCCCGTTAAACCAGGCTGTAGTCAGGCTCCAGGTGACAGACGAGAAAGAGGAAGATACAATGAGTGCTGGGTGTGAAATACCTGGGTTCAACTGTAGCTCTTTATTTGATGTACTGGGGACACCTGGACAAGCCACCTCATTTCCCTGAGTCCCAGTTTTCTTATCTATGAAGCAGGATAAAAATAATGCTCCCTATCTGCTTTACATCAATCATAGAAGACTAGTATTAATTAATATGTTCTCTCTTTCTCTCTGTCTCTGTCTCTCTTTCTCATTTTACAACCCAGAGTGCAGTTGGCAGGGCTAGAGACAAGTACATTTCTGGATTCATTTAAAGAAGAGCTTTGGTGTGTGAATGTGATTTAGGGACAAATCTCTTTTTGGTATAGATGACCAGGGTATAGAATTCCCAAATACTTCTTTCCACTCCCAAACTGAGGGTACTTGTGTTTGGAGGTAAGGATTAGTCTCCCACAAGGAAGCATTGTCTGCTAATAGTCAAATTTATTATATAGTGCTAACGACTTTGTAAATTGATGAGTGTGAATACTAAAAATACTGGTAGTAATAATAATAAGTAAGTACTTAAAAACAAATAATGGAAAAAGCATGAAGATCTTACTTAGACTTAGCCACTATCCTATTGAACCCCTACCATGTATCAGGGCCTAGGATAATGAATTTATATGCTATATTTTATTTAATTTTTATCATAACAACAAGATAAATAAATACCATAGCCAGCCTCCAAGATATCTTCCAATGATTCCACCTCCTGGTATTTATGCCCATGTGTGGTTCCCTCCCATAGTGTATGAGGATTGGTCTGTGTAACCAAGAAGAATAAAAGTAATGGTGGTATGTAACTTCCAAGGCTAGGTCGCAAAAGGCACTCTGGCTTCCATCTTACTTTTTCTTGGATCACTTGTTCTGAAAGAAGCCAGCTGCCATGTCATGAGAGTAGCCTCGTGGAGAGTTTCCTGTGGTGAGGAACTGAGGCCTCCAGCCAACAGTCACGTGAGCCAGCTTCCATGGAAGTGGATCCCACAGCCCCAGCCTGCATCTTGACTATAATGCTTAGAAACATTGAGCTGGAACCACCTAGCTAAGCTGCTCCAGAATTCTTGACTCACTGAAACTATAAGAGATAATAGATGTTTGCTGTTTTAAGCCATCAAGTATTGGGGTAATTTATTACATAGCAATAAATAACAACTATACAATATTTTACAGAAATGGAAACAAACTCAGGGAGGTAAAGTAAATTATCTAAAACCACAAGGTGTGAATTCTGGCCAGGCATGGTGCTCACACCTGTAATCCTAGCACTCTGGGAGGCCAAGGCAGGAGGATTGCTTGAGCTCAGGAGTTTGAGACCAGCCTGAGCAACAGCGAAACCCCGTCTCTACTAAAAATAGAAAAATTAGCCAGGCGTTGTGGTGCATGCCTGTAGTCCTAGCTACATGAGAGGCTGGGGCAGGAGGATCGGGTGAACCCAGGAGTTTGAGGTTGTAGTGAGCTATAATGATGGCACTGCACTCTAGCTGGGGTGACATAATGAGACTCTGTCTCACAAAGAAAAAAAAGCAAAAAACACCCTACGGTCCCAGGAAATAGCAAGCCAAAACAGAACCCCAGGGCCATTTGGCTCCAGAGTCCATTCTCTCAGTCATTGTACTATTCACTCTTCAAGGGGGAGAAAATGACTATAAGAGCCTCTTGCTAATACCTTAAGCAAATACCAGGAGCCTGCAAAAAAAAAATCACAAACAATATTGATAAATTATTGCTGATTTTTAATTACTGTCCTGACTACTCTCATTGGCGATAAATATATTTAACCTTTTTTAGTACTATAAACTGAAACTATTTTCAACATTTGGGAGAGGGGCATGCAAAGCATACTTCTATCACCCACTTCTCATCTTGAGGCTGCACTATTTTTCCAAATTTAATGACAACTGCACTTTTTGTCTCCTCTGCAGTATTTTCTCCGAAAGACTCACACTGGTGTTAATATCTAATGTAAACCTCTGGGTCTTGAATAACCTCAGGAATAATGGATTATCTGCATTCCTGTTTTCTCTTGGCTGCTTCTCCCTCTTCCTTGTTAGGGCCATTTCTTATCCTTTTATCTTAACAATTGACTCAAAAATGTCTAAGCTCTAGAGATCTGATGTATGCTAACCAGAGGAATCAAAGATTAGTCTGTGAACTGAAATACTGGGGTTGTAATTTACAGTGAGGATCCAATAAACAGAATATTACAGTGCATTCTCTGTGGCACCCTAACCTTTAGGAGCTTACCTAGTCAACCAAGTTGGTTTTCAAAAAGCTTCGTGGAACACAGCAAGAATTTTTTTTTTTTTTTTTTTTTTTAATGATCTGAAGGAATATTTCACTGGGCCATGTGAAAACTTTCTAGTTAACCTCTCATCTTTTACCCTCCTACAGAGCTGCTTATTACTGTATACATTTCAACTGGGTTAGCAAGCTTCAGAATGACTGAGTGTAGCAGAACTTTCTGTATACCACTCAGAGAACAGCACAATCTGGAGATCTGCCTTTGTTATCCTAATGAGCTGTGGGAGACACTGAGGGTCTCTCAGGACCATGTTTACAAGTGTTCTCCCCACTCCCAGAGTTGGCTAATCTCATTCATTTTATGTTTGATTCTTACTAGTTGCTGTTGAAGAGATAACCATTTTATAGTCTTGTTACTCAAATTCAGGAGCCAAAAAGGATCTTTGTGACTCTCCATTTTCAACTGATTGCATAAAGAACTATCCTGTCTGCTACCAACTCATCTCATTAGTAGTCCAAAGGGAATCAATTATATACTGGCTTTCTTTTATGAGAACCCAAAAACCTTAATCAAAAGCTCAGCTTTTATGTGGATAGGAAAAGCAGCTGCCTACATTAGCAGAATCACTTTCAGATCCTACCGCCCAACCTACATATTGCCCGAAACCCCTATCATTACAATAGCAATTTTTATTAAGTATCTCTGTACCAGGCACGATGCTAGTGGTTTTACATACATAATTACATTTAATCTTTATAAAATCTTCTGTAAGATGAGTGGAAAAGCCTGTATGTTTTCAGGGAGAAAATTAAGGACCAGAAAGATAAAGAAATATGTCTACAGTCACAATGATATAAAATAATGGAATTAGAAATGTCTCTGTCACTCTGACTTCAAGAAGTGGGCTCTTTCCATTGCATCACAAACCTACCTAAATTTCATAGGACTTTATTGAACATTTTTGCCAAGGTAAGAAACTAGTCCTAGGAGAGGTAATTATTAATAACTACCAGTTGACAATAACTTCCCCTAAAGGTATGACATGAGATATGTTCTGCAGTATATATGTTATGCACAAAATGACATATCCTCTAAACCACACCCTGAATTAGGTAGAATTATTGCTATTTTGCAAATGACACTTGGGCTAAGAGTGAGGGGCCACGTGACTTGTCCATGGTAGGTCAATTGACTAAGTAAGCTCAGCCTTCTGTTCGTTTCTCAATGCCCATCCTGCCTTTCCTTGAGTAACTTATACCTCCTATTTTCAGTTTAAAAATTAAATACACAATAGGTAAATTTGAGAAAAAGATAGGATTAGATACATGGGCTATTTCCTGGGTGTAGTGAAAGGCACGTGTTAAGAAGTAACCAGGTGAGAGTACAGGGTTCTGGGTCAGGGAGCAGGAGGGCTGGGGAGGGGAGGGGACACTGTCCACTATGACACAAGTAATAGACGTCAGGCAGAAGGCAAAGTTCTTTGCAGACACTTCTTTCTTTAATTTTCTTACAGCTCTTTGAAGTACGTGAAATTTTCCTCTTTTAAGTGAAAAAAAAAAAATGGAGATTCAGTGAATTTAAGTAATGTGTCCTTGTCCAAGTTTATAGACATTTAAGAGCAAAGCCAGGATTTGAACCCAGGCCTCCCCGAGCCTAGAACTCTTGCTTCTTCCACCACAACCTTGGAATGAGAGAAAATCTGCACAGACTACTGACTTCTCAATTTCACCATAAATAGTTTTTGCACAGAAATACTTTGTATCTTCTTAAAAGCACATGGTCAAAGTAAGAGTTTTTCTTACATTGTGAGTGTGCTTTCAGAAACTCTGTTTGAAAAGGTAAGGAAGAAAGAAAAAGAAAAGTTGCAAAACTTTGTAGCAACAGAACATTTGCAACAGAAGTACTAGTTCCTATTCTTTCAAGGGAAAATCAAGTATTTTGTTCAATGTGTTTGAAGCTACTTTTTGTACATCAAGAGCCCCTTCAATTCTGCTTCAAATAGAAGATGTCTTTTTTCCCCCACATTAGTAGAAACAGATCCTGATCACAGATCTCTTCAGATCTTTAATTTCTATTTCCTGAACCATGTACAGTTGGAATCTGAAATTCTGAAAGCATTCTAAATAGAAGTCTCAGTTGTACCTAAAATACAGGAGGAGCAGATTTGAGTTTTTATTCAATTAACTTATCAAGATTAGAAAATCAGGTTCCTCTCTCTAGAAAATTAGGTCTGCCTATGCATTAGTAACTGTTGGTTGGTGGTTTTTTAATCTATCAAATTTTGTCTTGGTTGTTACATGACAGTAGAACTTACCATTAATTATGATATATTAAGTATTTAATAATTAATGCTAATATATAATATAATGTGCTAATATATAATATAATGTGCTACAACATAAGCCTGATTCTCTTCGATACAGCTGGGGATGTGGAAGTATTTAGCCAACTTATTATTTTGCTAAGTTGGAATGTTAAACAAAAAAAAACTGTGCTTGAATGATTTTTATTTGTATTGACATATTTAGGCCTTGAATGTATGGTGGATGGATATACGGATAAGAAGGGAGAAAATGACATTTGTTGAGCTCATTTTATGTCTCAAACACTCTTCTCAGCATTTCACATTTTTCTTATTGAATTGGTATATTTCTTGATAGCCACAACTCTAGGTTGTAGCTCACAAGAAAAGCTCTATTTGAGATACACATCCCAAATATCTTTCCACTCAGGATGGGAAATAAGGCATTTCTGTGGTGCTTTATCACTGCAATTTTCAGCCATGTTAATGTCATTCCCAAAAGAATGATCTTTAGGAAGTGGCATTCTGAAAGTGTATTATATAGCTTATATTTTCATAATGCCTTTGGAAATATACAACTAGATTCTAGCAACCATGATAATTTCACCACTGCAGTTAGGAAAGAAGAAACCAGTCGGGGTGGGGGGAGGGGGAGAAGGTGTGAGTTCATCTTAAATGAACTGCTCTGTGTTGATTTCCAGCAAATTAGGATGTCTATTTCTTCATACCATTGGACAAAATAATCATATCCTTTGTTCTTTTGGCAGGCAATTGACAGTAACACAGTCATTTTGTTAAAACTTAGGAAGCACTTGTCAAGGTCACCAGTAGTGGGGGTACCAATTACTATTATGACTGCTGTTACTCATTTATGCATGACAACAACAATGTTACCATTTATTGAACACTTAGTGTGCACTAAAAACAGTGTTCTTTTGCCTCCGTTATTTCTTGTTACACAAAAACAAAAGTGAAGTCTAAGAGAGTAAGTGATATACCTAAAGTCATATATATAAGGGAAAGAGAAAGCAAAGAATAATTCCAACATCACCTATCTCCTAAATTCAGGCTTTGGAGTCAGGAATATTTTCAGGTGAAAACAATTGAAAATCCAACTCAAACTGGTTTATGCAAAAATGAGAATTTATTGACTCATGTAACTGAAAAGTCTCAGGTATTTATACCTTTAGGTAAGGCTGTATCCAGGAGCTCATATGAGGTCTTACTCCTCTCTCACCCTTAACACTCCTCTTCTTTCCATCTCTCATCTCTGTTCCCTTCGCTCTTGTCTTTACTCTCCAACAGAAAAGATAACCACCAGCAACTCTAGCCTTATATTTTATCAGCTAAGTAACCCAGTGGAAAAAGCTTTTTCCCCCAATAATTCCAGGGAAAAGTCCCTCAAAACAGAATATGATTGGCCTGCCTTGGTTTACATGCCCACCCCTTGACTAGTCACTGGGCTGGAAGTGAACCGTGCTGATGGCCAAGGCTTACTGAGGCGGTGAATCCAACTGATCCCTGGGTTGGCAGCACCACCAAGCCAAAAGGGGCAAGAGTGGGAGGGGAGTGTTTCCTCAAAGGAAAACAATGTTGTTTTATCAGAAGGGGAAATGGATGCTGGCAAGCAAAGATGGCAGATGTCTACTATTCCTCTGTAGACACAGAAACTCCTATATCTCAGACTTGAGACGTCAGGGATCAACCCAGCTCACGAGGTTGGGTGGCTCAGTTGCATTCAGCCTAGAGTCACCATCACAGTCAGTTATCTAGCTTACTCTTTTAGAAAATCATTGAAAAGCTTCCAAATGGCAAAATGTACAACTGGAAAGCATTTTAATTATATAAACTGACTCTTTTCTACAACTCACTGAGGCTTTCAGAATCATGAATAGGAAAGGATGAGGACTGAAGTTAAAGTAGTTCCCACCAGTGAATAAACCAAACATTATAATTACAATGGATCCCTGGCCAGTCCTGAAATGTTGAGCCCTGAAGATCAAGTTACATTCAAATCTAAAGCAGCACAAGGGCAGGATTTATTTAAAGGGTCAGATTAGTATCTGGTGATGAAAAGGAAATGTAAAAGATGTTAAACAAAAGTTAATCTACTTTAATACCATTTGTTTTTCTGTATATTTATTCTCCCTGAACTGGCTCACTGCTGAAACAGCTGCTTCTGGAGTTTATAGCAGCTCATGGTTACGAGGGAGAGCGTTGGCAGCTACGAAAATGACAGAATAATGATTAAATGGAAAAACAGCTGAGTGCTATCATTTACAGATGATATGACCACATCAAAACCAGGGAAATGAGCTCTTTCTTTATAACAGTATCCAGATTGCCCTCTCTGACTGTCCGTTCTTCTGACTTCACGAGCCAAGTTTGCCACACTAACTCCAACCAGAAAGAAATGAAGAGAGAAAGGATCTTGTTGTACTTTTTCATATATTGCCCTGGGTCTTCTCTGGCCTCCCCCATTGGAAATAAAAGCAATGCCAATTTATCCATAGAGAGACTGGCTTTCCTGCCAAAGTCCCTACAGCACTCCCACCCCCCAAAATGTATGGATGATTGATTAATCAACAAGAATCTACTTGCTGGAATAATGAACATTAATAACCAAAAGCTCTGACATCTGTGAAAATCAAAGATGAAGCATCTTCCTTCAAAATGTCCATGTGTCATTGTGGTCTTTGGGTTGAAAGCCCCTACTTCATTACTATTCCTTTGTCTTCTGCTTGTGACCACAGCATAATCTTTTACATTTTAAAAGCAGGAATTACTTGCTACTTAACACCATTAGGGCTAATGTAGCTGCCTCAAATTTCATTTTTATTTACTCCCAGCTTGAGACAGAATGCTTTCTCTTTGTCCCTCCCAGCGATTTCCGATCATAGGTGAACTAAATATTTTACGGTTATTGTCATTATAGAACTGGCAAGCCCAGCGGACACATCTTGGGGAGATAACTAGTTATTGTATGTATGCTCGAGTTGTATTTTATGCTTGTCATAAAAGACATTGTTACTTTTCTTCCAAAAGTTCAGGAATATAGTTAAGAAAAAATTGTGTACTTGCCACTCATAATTTCATTTAACCCTCATGGAAGCCTTAGGAGAGAAGCACTATTTCATCTCTCTCTGTTCCACAAGTGAGGAATGAGGAAAGGGAGACTCCCACAAGTTAAGTAACTTGACCAAGGCTGCAGGGCAGCAGTATAGACAGGATTCCAGCTCAATTCCTCCTCAAGACAAAGCCTATGTTCTTCGCAGCCTCAATCCAATTAACACATTGACTGCCACACTAGAAAAACAAAATTTTTTCCCCTGGGGCCACAGTGTTCTATTAAAACAAAACGATCCTTTCTAATTTGATATTTCGTATTGTTTTCTGTGTGTGAGTTATATGCAATACAGTCCAAGTTTTTAGAATTAAATTGTTAATATTAATTTTAACAATAAGGACATCGACAAGTAAGATTTTCACAAACCAACTACAGCGTTTTGCTTCAGGTGGCCCCAAGCTCAAAACTAGCCTGAGTTAAATATAACTCACGTGGCAGTCAATGTGTTAACTGCCCCTCATTTTAGCCATTAATATTATGAACACTCTCAAATTATTTCCATCTATCCCTAGATCAAAACCTGCTCTCTGAGTCCTTCCTTCACACTTAGGTGGCAGTCATTACTAACAACACAGTCATTAAGTGGGATGCATCTTGTTTATTCTAGGGATGTTCATGCTTTAATCTTGCTCAGATGTGTGAGCCATTGGTTCCCAGCACCGCTGTGCATCAGCGTGACCTGGAGAGAGATGGGTTTGTTTTGGGTGAAATTCTCCCAGCATAGCATCCCAGTGAGATTGCTAACTCATTAGGGTTAGAAAGGGCTCATTTTGTTAAAAGCCAGAAGTTATTCTGAAGCCCAGACAGGGTAGAGAATCATTCATTTTGAAAGGATCAAGTTTCCTTAGAGGCCTAAAGGACAGCAGCTTATAAGCAAAGGAGATTTGAGGGAGCTCTTGAGCCAGAACATCTCCATTGAATGGAGAGTACTAAAGGTATTGATTTCTTCACCAGTTCTGGATTATTACATATAGCCATGAACAGAAGAATATTATCCCAATATTCCTGATGGTCTGCAAGGCACCATGCCATTAACAGATGTGCCAGATTTTGATATGGTATTATTTTAGTCCATTCAGGCTGCTATAACAAAATACTGTAGACTGAGTAGATTCTAAACAGCAAGGAACTTGTATCTCACAGTTCTGGGGGCTGGGATGTCTAAACTCAAGGCACCAGCAGATTTAGTGTTTGGTGAGGCCCCATTGCCTGATTCGTAGGTGGTGCCTTCTCACTGTCCTCACATGGTGGAAGGGGCAAATAAGCTCCCTCAAGCCTCTTTTATAAGGGGCACTAATACTACTCATGAGAGCTCCACCCTCACGAGCTAGTCACCTCCTAAACCTCCACCTCTCAATGCTATGGCATTGGGGATCAGATTTCAACATATTAATTTTGAGGAATACAAATATTCAGCCCATAGCATTCTATCCCAGCCTCCCATAATTCATGTCCTTCTCTCACACAAAATATTTTCATTTCATCTCAATAGCCCCAGAAGTCTTAACTTGTTCCAGCATCAACTCAAAAGTCTAAGGTCCAGAGTCTCATTTAAATATCACCTAAATCATTCCTCTGTTCCTTCTCTACTCCCACTGCTACACTTGACCACCCTTTAAAAAAAAATAAAAAATAAAAAATGGGCTAGAAAAACAAACAAAATAAATATCACCTTGTAGGTCCAATTTGAGGCAAATTCCCCTCTAGCTGTAAACTTGTAAAATTAGACAAGTTACATGTTTCCAAAATACAATGATGGGACAGACATTCCCATTCCAAAGAGTAGAAACCAGAAAGAAGGAAGGAGTAAAAGGGCAAACCTTATTAAATCTTAAGCCTCCAGAATAATCTTCTTTGACTTGAGGCTCTTCCCTCCAGGCCCACTGGAGCAGAGGTCCTGCCTCTACAACTTTGCTGGGCAAGGTGTGGGCCCCCAAGGCTGTGTGCAGCCTTGCTCCCTTGGCTTTGGTGGGGGTAGCCATTCCAGAGCTCTCATGGGTTGTAATATTGAGCTTGTGGCTGGAATCTCACAATAGTGGTTCTACTGGCCTGAGGCCTTGGGGGCAACCCCACTTCCATAGCTCCACTGGGCATTGTCCTCTGCCTGGGTCATGCATTTGAGGCTCTGGGCAGCTCCATCCTTTGAAATCTAGATGGAGGTGGCCACATGCCCATGGTTCGTGCACTCTGAGAGCTGGCAGAGATGACACCTTAAGGATGCCGCCAAGGTTTACCATCTGTGCCCTCCAGAGAAGGGGCAGCCACCTGAGCCTACAACACACCTGGAAGCACTGGTGCCAAACCAGGTGCTGCTTGAGCAGCAGTGTGCCGAATTTGGGAACAAAGGCTTGAGGCAGGACCAGGCAGTGAGTGCCGAGGTTCCAGGGGCCCCCTTATCCTCTCCTTGAAATTGTTCTGTCCCCAAGGTCCTCACACTCAGGGACTGTGAAAGGAGGGCCAGCACGGATGATCTCCAGAATGCCTTCAGGGTCATTCTTCTGTTACTTTGATGTATAGCACTTGGCTGATCCGTACTAATATCCTTATCAAACAGTTCTTGGCCACACCCTTGGTGTTCTGTCTTGAATATGATTTCTCCCTTTTTATAACATGAACAGGCTGAGAATTGTCCAAATCTTTATGTTCTGCTTACCTTTTGATTAAAAATTCTACCCTTCAAATATTTCTCTCTTCTGGCATTTTACTATAATCAGTCGAGGGAAGCCATATCACACCTTCCCCACTTGGCTTAGAAATTTCTTTCACCAAATATCCTATTTCATATCTCAAATTCTACCTTCCCAAAAATGCTAGGACACAACTGTCATTCAGCCAAGTTCTTTGCCACTTGGTAACAAGGATCACTTTTCCTGCAGTTTCCCCCAGGAATAATGTATTCCTAATTTCTTTTTGAGATCTCCTTACAATGGCCTTTCCTGTCCATAGTTTTAGCAGCATTCTGTTCACAATCACTTAGATTTTCTCTAAGAAGAGTGAGACTTTCTCTCCTCTTCTAAATCCTCACCAGGGTCACCTTTAATGGTCTGTTTACAGCACTACAGGCTTTTTTTCTTTTTTGTGTTTTTTTTTTTTTTTTTTTTTTAGCATGTGCTTCAAAACTCTTCCAGCCTCTATGAGTTTCAAAACCACTTCCATACATTTATGTATTTGTTGAAGCAACACCCCCACTTCTTTGTACCAACTTCTGTCTTAGTCTATTCAGGGTGCTCTAACAAAATGCTGTAAACTGCGTAGCTTCTAAACAACAAAAATTTATTTCCCAGAGTTCTGAAGGCTGGGAAATCCAAGATCAGGGCATTGGCAGATTCGGTGTTTGGTGGGGCCCTATTTCCTGATCCATAGATGGACATCTTCTCGCTCTGTCCTCCTGTTTGGAAAGGGGTAAACAAGCTCCCTCAGACCTCTTTTATAAGGGCCCTAATCCCATTTATGAGGGCTTTGCCATCATGACCTAATCGCCTGCTAAAACCAAAGGCCCCATCTCCCTTAATGCTAACACTGAGCCTACCCGGGTAGTCCAGGCAATGTCTCAGTTTTAAGCACAGATGACTAGCAACCTTTTGCCATGCAAGGTAACATATTCACAGGTTCCAGGGATTAGGATATAGACATCTTTTGGAAGCAGGATATTATCCTGCCTACCACATTAGTGTATAAACCAGTTAAGAGAGACTGAAATCACCTAGACCATGAGTACAGATGAGGAAGAAAATCAGTTCAATGCCTGTGGTTGGGGAGTTAAAGGGGAGCCAGGAAAAGAGATTGAGAAAGAGCAAATGGACAGGAGGGAGGAAAAAATAAGAGACAGTAGTGTTCTAGAAGCCAAATGAAGAACATCTTTCAAGGAAGAGAATGACCACTATACCAATGTTGCTTGCGGTTGAGTAAATGAGGGCTGAGACCAGGCCCCTGGATTTGGCAGCATGCGGGTCCCTGGTGACCTGACAGAGGCTGTTTGGGTAGAGAGTTTCACGCAGGTCTGTTTCCTGCACTGCTCACCAGCACTGCTCATGGTATTATAGTTTCCCAAGCACCTGAATGAAGTAAAGTTGTCCATTCCTTACAGACCAGTATCTTTTATCTTTAGAAACCCTCATTTCTATCATACTATTTTTCTTTTCCTCTTCTGGCAAAACTTCTTGATAGCACTATCTTTGCTTCCTGGCCTCCTCACCTCTCTTGCACCCATTTCAGTCAAGCTTTTGTCCCCGCCTCTCCACCAAAACAAGAGCAGGTGATTGCTTTCTAGGGTGTTCTTAAGAAACACACCATTGCAAATAAAAACAAGGCTGTGTCTAAGATGGAGAAGCCAAGTTGTAAAGGAAAGGGTGTGCTTCGTCCTCCTGTAACAAAGTAGAAAGTTTTATTCCAACAGAGAAAAAGAAAACAATAAAAATTTAGTGATGAGGCTTTTATCTTTCTTAATGACATCTGCTTGCTTTTGCAGCTTTTATCCCTGTTGTCTTGCTTGTTAAACCTGTGCAGAGGAGGGAAGCAAATGTTCTGAAAGCAGAGAAGTTAGAATGACACAACAACAGCTCTATGATTAACTTTGAAGGAGTAAGGGCACTCTTGCTGGAGTAACTTAAATTATTGCCTACTGAGATGTAAGCAAGCTGGAAAGATCTTTGATGCCAAGAATCTAAATCTTGGAACCATATACTAAACTCCAGGGAGTCAGAATTCCGGTGTGTGCTGCAGTCTGTTTGGCTGAGTTCTATTGCATTCAAAATATATTTAAAATGCTCAGAAGGAAAAATCATGGCAAAGCTCTTTCATCAACATTGCTACCATAAATAATATTTACATTAAATTCATTATATTACACATTACACATGTATGTATATATACTATACATTAAATGCATTATACTACAGTATACCAAGTAATTTTGCAAAACTCAGGAGTAGAAAAATCACTTATTTTTAACACCTATCTAGAGATGAGGAGACAGAGAGTTTTTGCTCAAGATTCCACAGCTATTAAGTGAATATCTTGGACAGGTCCACATTGCTGCTCTGAAGCTTGAAACTAAGATTGAAAGAAAAAAAAAAGAAATGGTAATTGCCCAGTTTTCTAAGTTTGCAGCATAAAGGTTAATAATTATGAGGAGACAGTGTTAGGTCGGTCTGGATTTCCCTGGTCTGCCAGTTCCCAGTGTCAAGAATGAGTACTGGTACCGAGTTGAGCCAAGGTCAGAGTGATCACAAGTACAAAGCAATCTCACACAAACAGTTTGTTACAGGAAGGAGAAATAAGCTATATGCAGTGAAAGTGAAGAAGGAAGCTACACAAAATGACACAAAGTGAAAATACCTTCCAGAGAGTGAGGAACCGGTCAATCTCCACGAGTAGAGAAAGACACCCAAGTCTAAGCACATCCTTTCCCCTGGCAGGATTGGTTGCCATTTCCCACCTTTGGAGTGACTGACAGGTTGAGGTTATATAACAGGTTACATAACAGGTTGGTTATGTAAGAGTCCCCCTTTCTGTGCATGTGTCTTCCCCAGAATCCTTCACAAAGACTCCCACCATGTTATGCTAATTAGATGGTAATGAGCCCCAAATCAGTTAAAAGTCACTAGGCGCTCTTTACTGTGTATGTTCCCACCAGGGAACAGTTCCTAGCCACAGTTTGGTTCCCAGCTACAATTTGTTTCCTGCTCTCCACCCTTAGGCACTTCTTTGCCTGCCTTGCTGACCGTTTGCCCTCCTCCAGACCTAACAATAATGCTAAAAATTCTATTAGAAAAACCAATCAATAGTAATTTAATTGGAAGAATATGGTAGCCTCAGACCAGTAGGAGACTGGAAAACACCTTTCTCTGGAGAAAATCACCACATAGAAAAATATATAGCTGGCTACCACACTTCCATTCCAGGTCTTTCAATAACTTTAAAGTCGGAAGGCCTTGATCCTCTTCTCACACCACATCAAAAAAAAAAAAAAAAAAAAAAAAAAGCCTCAAATTGGATTATAGACCTAGATGTAAGCTATAAAGCCATGAAATTTCAAGAAAAAAACAAATAGAAAAATATTTATAACTTCTGTTATTGAAACACTGTAAATAAAATGAAGTGAATAAGCCACAGACTGGGAGAAAATATTTTGAAAACTCATATTGTGTAAAGAACTTGTGTCCAGAGTATATAAAGAAGGCTTAAACTAAATAAGACCAAGAATCCAATAAAAATAGCAAAAGATTTGAATGAAGACTTGTCCAAAATAGATACATGGATTGCAAATGAGCTCATGAAAAGAGTTGAACGTTACTCATCATTAAGGAAATGCAAAATAAAACTACAATGAGATACCACTATGGGATGAGGAGTAATTGGAACTCTCATCCATTGCTGGTGGGAATGCAAAATGGTACAGTACTTTGGAAAACAGTTTGGCAGTTTCCTATAAAGTAAAACACTTAATATGACCAACAATTATACTTCTAGGTATTTACCCAAGAGAAATGAAAACATGTCCACAAGATAACCTGTACATGAATGTCTATAGAGCTTTATTCTTAGCCAAAATTATTCTTAAAAATAATGAATGACCATCAACTAGTAAATGGCTTAATAAGTTGTACACCTGTACAACAGAATATTACTCAGCAATGAAAAGGAAAAAGCTACTAATCTATTCAGCAACATTCTGAAAAAGGCAAAACTGTAGTGACAAAACACAGACCAGGCTTGCCAGAGGCTGAGGGTCTGAGGTATAAATAACTATAAAGGGATCAGGGGACTTTTTGGGGTGAAGGAAATGTTTTATTTTAATTATAGTGGTCTTTACACAACTGTGTACTTTTGCCAAAACTCATCAAACTATATACTTAAAAAGGGTGAATTTTGATGTATGCAAATTATATCCTGAGAGACCTAACTTGAGTCAGAAGGAAGACAGAATTTAAAGTAGAAAGAGGCCAGGGAGATACAAAATGAGTAGATGTCTAGCTAAGAGAAATTAAAAGAAATAATTCATTAATTTTAAAAAAGAAATTTTCAAATTGCTGTCCATGGATTGCAATTCAGGTATTTGTCATCTTTTATTGTTCAGTACAGCGTTGCCCCAGGCTATGTGTGAGTGAATGTTTTTAATGATATGCCGATGTTGAAAAAACATAACACATTTCACATAAAAACTTGTATTTTTTGTTTTGTTTATAAAAATGATATGGAGATCTGGTCACCCTGGACCAGCATTCCAACATGGCAAAGTCTGGCTGAGTTGAGTAGTTCTAGAATTGTTCACCTTTCCCTGTCTGGCTGCCGTAGGCATTTCTGTTTTCCACTGTGGCTGTAATTCTTAAAACAGCCCATTCTCTAAAGACCACAATGTGGAGTAACCAGACATAGTAAATTTAGCATGTGCAAGCTAAAACACTGAGCTTTTATAACAACAATATTCTTTTTTAAAAAATTCATTTATTTTAATAGATCTAAAGGGGTACACATGGTTTTATGTTGTATGGATGAATTGCATAGTGCTGAAGTCTGGGCTTTTAGTGTACATTGCACCCAATGGGTAATTTTTCATCCTTCATCCCCCTCCCACCCTCACCCCTCTGAACCTCTAGTGCCCATTATTCCACTCTGTCTGACCATGTATACCCATCGCTTAGCTCCCACTTACAAGTGAGAACATGTGGTGGTTGTTTTTCCATTCCTGAGATACTTCACTTAGGATAATGGCCTCCGGTTCCATCCAAGTTACTGCAAAAGACATTATTTCATTGCTTTTTATGGCTGAATAATGTTCTATGGTGTGTGTTTCTGTATCCATACATTTTCTTTATCCACTTATCAGTTATTGGTCACTTAGGTTGATTCCATGTCTTTGCAATTGTGAATTGTGCTGTGATAAACGTACAAGTGCAGCTGTCTTTTTGGTATAATGGCGTCTTTTCCTTGGAGTAGATACTCTGTTGTGGAATTGCTGGATTGAATAGTAGATCCACTTTTAGTTTTTTGAGACATCTCCATATTGTTTTCCATACACTGTTGGTGGGAATGTAAATTAGTACAACCATCAAGATTCTTGAATGTAGGTTTTAAGTTTTAAAAGTTTAATTTGGTTAGAAAGTACTGAATTTCGTTATACTTAAGTAGTCCTTATTTAAAACGTGACTTAAATGATATTTTAGTGTTAATGCGGCTTAATCAATGTCAATACTGATATTGTAGGAATTTTCATGGGAGAAGATAAAAGACCTTCCAGAATATCATTTATCCTGGAGTAATTATAATTTTAGGAAATAAGGACTAGTGGTCAAATCTATCTCCTAGAAATATCAACAGGAATTCCAGACTAATGGTTACAAGCACTTCAGCAGACTTTAAGTATATACCTTGCAAAGTCAACATTTTTCAATGATACTTAAGTCACAACTAGGATTCACAATTAGAAGGGAGCATTTAATTAAACACTATAATAGTAAAGAAAAGTTAAAAAATTTTAAGAAAGATACATTTTTACCTAGTGTTTTTTCTTCCTTCCTGTCTTCCGCAATAAAAAGTATCATCTTTATTAGTTAAGACTCATAAAGATCAGATGTTTTAATAAAGACTGTGTATATGAGATTGATAACTGATTACACAGGCCAGTCTGAGTCACCTTGAAGTGATGTCCAATCACAAGAGAAGTTTCTAACAGATGGAAAAAGTAGCACGTTAAGGAAGGAAATCTCCCTCTCCCTCATTCCCTGTCACAATGTAGAATATTTCCCTGTAGAGCCAGAATGTTCATTTGTGGGTAGAAAGTTTAAGGGTTACTCCTACTTTTCTTTACCTTGAATCCAAGCATGCCATTGTCATGTAGCCATTGTCACATAGCCCTGTAATTATTAGGCACCCATGCAAATAAAGGACAAAAGTTTTCGAGAAGGCATAGGAGCCTTTGACAAACTTGATTCTGAAGTCCAAAGTTAAATAATATGACTGTTCTGATAACGAACGAAATGTTTGTGATATGTGGAACCAAGCTCAATCTCACAGTTTTAACCAAGTTATCCAATAAACACTGGAGAGGTTTAATGTCAGGAAATAGCAACCTCCTAATTCCAATTCTGCTTTTTAGTTTAAATCTTGATGTTTGTCCCACAGAGCCAACATGCTGTGTGAGTATTGGGAGCAGTGTTATTTTCAGTAACTGAGTTATTTTCAATAGACAAACTTAGATGCTCATAATTCAGGCTATCTTCTTTTATATTATCTTTCTGACATAGTACAGAGTCACTAGGCTTCACACAAAGATAAATGCATATATGAGGCTTGCAATTATTCCTCCATCGCCAGCATTTTATTTATGCTCGTGGACCGAGCACAGTATAATTCATATCTGTCAAATGTTGCCAAGAGTCATTTTAAACCCATGAGGTAAATGAAAGCAGGAGGATACCAAGATTTGTTGCTGAGACCCTGTGTGGTTCACAGAAGTCATTGCCCTTCTTCGTGGATATAGAGCTGCAAACGTTAAGAATAATGACTAATAAAAAAAGGTCATATTCCAAAGCTGCTCCCTTTGGAATCTGTTTGAGCAGTTTAATAAACTGCTCAAAATGAAAGAGTACACAAGACTTTCTTTCAGGGTGTGAAAGATTTAGGAATTGGAAAATGCCATTTAAAAGAAAGGAAATCCCAGCAAATTAGCGCTCTGTCCTCAGGGAACAATGGGGTCTTGTGCAGGTCTGTTCCCTATCCGACTCACCAAAACTATTCCTAGAGTTTCCCAGAAAAATGAACGCAGCCTAAGTTGGTCATTCCTGATGAACAATATCAAGAGTTTAAATTGAACAGTGCTTCCAAATAGCTGTATTTTCCAGTGTAGATTGATAAGGAGCATGTTTATTTCTTTTTAAACTCTATTTGAGCTGAGTTGTTTTCCCTTCCCTCTTTCTGTCACCTTCTCTTGCCTCTGTGCTTTTACAGGGGCTTTATTTTGCTTGAAATGCCTTTCTTATTCTCCACAATCTAGAAACTTCCAGGGAGCCTTCCCTGACCCCTGAGTCAGGTTTACATGCTCCATTTCTGGCTCCCCTGGCACTCTGTCCTTACCACACTGTATCACAGCCATTGGTTAACTTTGCTGTCTCCACCAAAATGCTGCACCCCCTTTAGGACAGAGTCCACGTAACATTTGACTTGGAAGTTTGTACTTGGTGCAATGCACAGGGCAGGCACAGAGCAGGCGTCCGGAGAATAGAATAAAGCAGAAGATATTTCAGGGAGACACTACATAGGTTTTAATCTGTTTGTTTTAATCCTTTAAACAAAGATCTGCCAAATTGCAGTAAACGTCAGTACTTTTAGCAAAGTAGTTATACCCCTGCCACATACCCAGTTACAACTCAGGCAGGAGTTGCGTTGACATCAGAACAGTCCACCTACCTTGATGTTCCCGTTTGTAAAAAATTAAATTCAGATGCAAATGAAAACACCTCACAGGAGCTGGATATTTGCAACCTGTACATTTTGATGTTGGAAAAGACGTAGCGTGTAACCGCTATGAAGCTCTCATTTTCTGCTAGGTTGAAAACATAATCATATTCCTGAATAGAAGATCAATAGCGCTGGGATAAAAGAAAAGGAGATGAAAATGTTCCTTTGTTTTTATATTCTCCCTGTCCAGTCTAACAAAGTACCACTGAGAAGAAGTACCAGAGAGAAGAAGGGATTTCTGAGGCTTTTATGCTTATTGCTGCAGTTATTTAGGAAGAGGGGAGATGGGGAGGTGATCTCTTGATAATCTGTTTCTCGTCTCTACTCCTGCAATGAAAGAGCAAAGCACAATGACACAAACCTTTCTTTATATTTAAGAACTAAATATGACCATCAGCTAATTGTTCTCATAATTGAGTTTTATATGATTTTAGAATATTTCACCAACACCCAGAGCCAGAAAGTATAGATTTGCAGGCAAGACAGGAAAGAAGCCAGTGGTGTGAGTCATATAAATGATGAGGGGGGAGGGTACCTGAATTAATGAGTTGGTCAATTTCCTTGGCTGTAAAATGAGAAGGTTGAACAAGATTATGTTTAAAGAGTTCTTTCAGCTATAAAATTATCTAATATTATGATTCTAAATCAGCCATGCTATCAGTAAGAAATGAAAATCATCATGCCTAACATTTTTACAATGCCCTGCGAAGGATTTTCACATCCTTTACCAAATGCAGTTGAATCTTAAGTTTGACTTGATGAAAAGAGCCAGGTTTTCTTTTTTTTCTTAAATACTATATAGCTGCAATCCATTCATTCATTCGTTTATTCTGCAAATGGCCCAATGGTTTCTATTATGTGCTATCTAATGGTGCTGAGAGATTAGGAAACAAAAATGAACCTAATGCAGGCCCTGTTTTTATAAAGTGTACAGTCTCATAGGACAGACATTAAACATAATACATATAAAATATGAAGTATAATATACACATTGATATATATGCAGAAATGATATATACAAACATATATAATTGCAAGTTGTGAAAATGATATGAAGGGAAAAGAGTTCAGTGAGTGAAAACAGCAAGTTGAAAGATTTTAGATAGTGTTGTAAGGAAGGCCTGAGGGGCTCACACACAAGCTGAGAACTGGATCATGAAAGGAACACGGCTTTTCAAAGAGCAGGGGAAGAGCGCTCCAGGCGGGAAGAGGGGCATAAATGAAGGCTCCAAGGTGGGGAGAGGGTGGCGTGTTGAAGTCACTGGAGGAAGGCTCGTGTGGCAAGAGCAGGAGGGGAAAGGGCAGGGGGCAGAAGGAACGGTGAGACTCAGGCAGGGTCCCCTTGGCCACAGGGAAGGGTTTAGATTTTATTCCAAGTGTGAGGGAAAGCAGGAACACGTTTCACATAGGGAAATGGTCCCATGTGTTTGACACTCTCTGGCTTCTGTATGGAGAATGGGCTGTCACGCACGAGAGAGGAGGCGGAAGAGCAGCGAGGAGATGTCTCCGCTCCTGCAGGGGAGGGACCACGGCACGGCAGCTTAGGCTGTGGAAGAGAGAAAGGAAGGAGCAGGCCTGGGTGCAGGTCAGAGGTGGGATCAACAGGACCTGCTGGTGCCCTGGGTGTGGGACACAGGAGAGGAGGAGGAAGTCCAGGTGTCACCCAGTTTCTCTCTTGAGCAGTTTATTTGATCGAAGTGTCCTTTCCTGAGACAGGAATGACTGGGGGAGATATAAGAGGAGGGGTAGAAAGGTGTGATTTGGGTTAACTCTGGGTTACTGAGAGACATCCATGTGGACACCTCCGGCAGGGAGTGGGACGCCCTGGTCCAGGAGCTCATAACGGACGTCAGACCTGGAGATGAAATTTGCAACCTGTAAGCACATGAATAATATTTAACGTCATGGGGCAAAGAGATAGAGAAAATTATTATGAGGCAAATAGTTCTATTCTTTGCTGGGAAAGTTGATAAGTCAATTTTTTATTGTGGTATAATACCTATAACATAGAACTTACCATCTTAACCTTTTCTTTTTGTAGAAATATCTGAGAAAATTCTTAAATATATTATTATGACTTCATGTTATGGCCATAAGTTTGTTTTTTTTTTTCAATTTTTACATTGTGATAAAATACACATACATAACATTTACTTTTTAAATCATTTTTAAGCTTACAGTTCAGTGGCATTAAATGCAGTCATGTTGTGCAACCATCACCACCATCGTCTCCAGCACTCTTTTCACCTTGTAAAACTGAAACTCTGTACTCATTAAGCAATAACTTCCCATTTCTCCCTCATCCCACCCGCTAGCAATCACCATTCTACTTTCTGTCTCTCTGATTTTAACTATTCTAAGTACCTCATTGTTAGTGGAATCATACAATATTAATCTTTTTATGACTGGCTTACTTCACTTAACATAATGTCCTCAAGGTTCATCCCTGTTGTAGCATGTGTCAGAATTTCCTTCCTTTTTAAGGCTGATACTCTACTGTGTGTGTATATCACATTTTGCTCATCCATTCATCTGTCAGGGGACACCTAGGTTACCTCCACATTTTAGCTAGTGTGAATAATTCTGCCCACCTCATTTTTAACCTTTTGAATCCCAATATCCATCAGTCTGCCAAGAGATGTGTATTAACATCTGTTGTGTCCACAGCACGGTGCTGTGAGCAAGCCATAACTTCTTATATTAAAATTTATAAGTTTTAATATTCTGATATACTATTCTATAGCAAGTCAAAACTCCAATGTTTGGTATTGTCTGAACTGGTTTTGCTTTGTATTTCATTTGTATTCATTAGAATCACTACAACATTTGTGAAATCAAATTAGATAACACTATTCATCAAATAATTTTTCTGCATGAGAGTAAAATTCTGGTTCCTTTGGAATGCTTTTACAAAATGGCTAGAGTAATGCAAACATAATTTTTAAAACTACATACATCTATACTGCATATCACATTAAGAATGATTCATTTACATTTATCCTCCATTTTTTATGGGCAAGGAAGATGGAAAGAATGTGTATAATCAGCAAATTTTCTCTGAGCAAAATAGTCCCATTACCCACAAATAAAATTTACTGCAAAATTATACATGAGAAATTGTAAGAGAAATGTTCACAATTGAAACCTTACTGTAGGCATCTATTAGGGAAAAATGTAAGCTGGAAACCCAATTTCCTTATACAATAACCACAAAAGCAACAAGCATTTCTAATAAGCAACATCAGAAAGTTGCCATAAGCCATATTTGGGTTCACTAATGCAAATTCAGGATATGTTTTCAACTGCAGGGAATGTTTGCAGAACAGAAGGGATAACGTTTTAAGCAATTTAGTACTTGGGGAGAGATTTTATTTGTGAAAGGAGTATATTAACCTTGACACAAGAAGGCATAAAATGATATTAAATGATTGTGGTGACTATGGGCAATTTTATTTATTATACAATTTTTCTCTTTTTCTTTCTCAAAAATTTATATTCAAGGTGTCTTTTGCTGAGACACTATTTACACTAAAAAAAAAAAAAAAAATCCATGCTCATTCCTTACTAGAATGAGTGAGCATTTTATGATAGTATTTGTATAAAAAATGACAGTTTTCTATGTCAGAAAGTTGTTTTCCATAATCTTCCATTTGGCCACAAGTCATGGGCCCATTAATCCCAGACACACAATCTGTGCAATGAAAATAAGCTCCATGGCTTCATTTATTGATGACATCATCTAAGTGTTTTCTCCACAAGGATATAAATGCATTGCTTGGCCATGGTGAATATTTGCTGATGGAATGTCTAATTGAAATATGATAATGTTCTGCTCTTCTCTCCTTGTGATTTCAAAACACTTCAAATCAAAGCATTGGCCAGTCAGGTCAGCTGTATTGGATTGATCTTTGGTTTCCCTTCCCCTTAGAGATTCAGTGCCTGAAGTCTCCCCTTGCCAAGCAATCACAGCAAAAATCACTTTAGAGAAAGCAAAGTAGAAAAAGAAATACCTTAAATAATGAATGATATTGCTGATACCAGTTTTAATCATTTGAACAACAAGATTAGTTTTTTAAAGCTGGAAGAGCCATCAATATATACTTTGGGTTTATGTTGATAGCTAATGGAACCCAGAAAAACCTGGAGACAGCCTAATGGGAGGGTCTGAGCACAGGGAGATGGATGACGCAGCTCCATGAATCACCCTTGTTCTCACTCCAAAAGCCACAGGTAAGTCAGCCACAGACCTGCAGATGCCCTGCGGTGATTAATATGTCACCTCATTGCCCAGAGATAGGATCCCCAGGGGCTAGACTGGAGCACAGTTTATTGGATTTTTTAGGAGACTAATTATATGTGGTAGCACCTTTCCTTTCTAACTTTTTTCTTTTTTTTTTTCTGTATGAGTTTACATAATTCTAGGCAAAAGAGAAAAAAATCATATATCTCAGCAATCATAGGCTAGGTCTGTAACTTCCTAGGCAGGTGGAATTTCCACTAAAACCTCTAAGGATTCGTTTCCTTTGTTTTAGCAATCTCCTTCCACCCCCTGCTCCCAGTCCTCTTTACAATTCCACCAGCATTTCCTCCAACTCTGATCCATTTATTAAATGTTACATCAACTTGTAAAGCTTCACATATCTAGTGCGTAGGGAGATTTCACTAAATGGGGAACAAATGCACACCCTGAATACCATGGAAGGGCAAGGTTTCTATGGTTACTACTGATACCCGGCTTCTACTTATGTAAATTGTCTTCTGTGTAAATGTGCAAAAGAAACTGGCCTCTGAGGACACTTAACCAACATCCTCAAAAGATTTCATTCAAAGCCTAATTTGCAGCTGAATAAAACCTTGCCTCCTTTCTCTGCTTCCCCAGTTATCTTTTTAAGTCACGTTGTTTATATTTGAACATTCTCCTTTTTCTACTCCTTCTCCTTTAGTCCTCTGTGTGAACTGGTGAGGTGGGTATGATTGAATAATAACTGGAAATCTCTTTGTATTTGAGATGTTACCAAAGTTGACTGACAATTGACCATTGTGGAGAGATTGTAATGGGCAGATACTATATATAAAAGTACCCACGGGCTCAACATAGAAATGAATGAAGAATCATGTGGTCATGGTCAACAGTGAATTAAGGGGTATTAATTTCACCACTCAGACTGTCAGAAGTCACACCATTTGATTTGTTCATTTCTATTAAATGATTTGTTTCCACTTGCCAGAATTGTAGAAGGGAGACTACTTTGGGTTATAAGGGAAAACACCCTTGAAAAATATATAGACCATCATGAAAAGACATCATTAAGAGAGTGAGAGGGTAAGCCACAGTGCAGAAGATTATAGTAATATACACACACACACATGTGTATATGTCTGTGTGTACATACGTATAAACTCTTCTGTACTGCATTCAAGTCTAGAATACATAAATATATGACAAGGTGTTCAACATCATTACTTATTAGAGAAATGCAAATTAAAACTGCAATGAGATACCAGTACACACACCGGCTTGTTTTAAATGAACAAAAACAATACAGTAGCTCCTCCTTACCCACAGTTTTGCTTTCTGTGGTTTCAGTTACCGGCAGTCCAAAAATATTACATACAATAAGCTAGTCTGAGAAAGAGACTACATTCACATGAACTTTTATTACAGTATATTGGTATAATTGTCCTATTATTAGGACAATTAGTTATTGTTCATCTCTTACCGTGCCTAATTTATAAATTAAACTTTATCGTAGGCATATATGTATAAGAAAAAAACATAGTCTACATAGGCTTCAGTATTATCTGCAGTTTTAGGCATCCACTGGGGGGCTTGGAATGCATCTCCCCACTTGGGAAAAGGGGGACAACTGTACTAGGTGTTAGCATGAATGCGAAACAACTGGAACTCTCACGCACTGCTACTCACAGCATAAACTGATAGATCGTTGGAAAATTTTCTGGTGGCATCTATTAAATGTGAACATAAGCCTTTCCATGACCCAGCAACTCTACTCCTAAATATACCCAACATAATTGCCTGCAATGGGCACCAAAACATTTGTACAAAAATAATTGAAACAGTGTTATCATTGATAGCCCCAAACTAGGAATTGCCCAACCACTTTTCAAGAATTGAGTGGGTAAATAAAGACATACCCATACATTGGAATACCATGGCACCATGAAAATCAGTAAACTCCTGACACTTACGAACTCAGGATATGCTCACCCTGTTGATGAGAATATCTCCTGGGAGGAGATAGAACGTGAGCTTTGGGGGTGTTGGTGATATTCTCTTCTTTGGTCTGGTCGCTGGTGACTTTGGGAATTAAATATTTACAGTAACTCATTTCACTAATAAAAGAGCCCTATCGTTTAACTCTCATTCCTACTGGAGGATTCTACCCAAGAGAAGCTGGTCAGAAACATGGTGGACCTTTGAAGTTAGAGGAAACTACCCAGGAATGTGAAGTGGAAAAAATGGAGCAGACAGAGTCACTTAACACAGGCAGCCGACGCCCTCCCGCCCCCAGGTGGCCCTGGCTTTGCATGAGCAGATGGCAGAGTGCCCTGCTGTGCCAGCCTTGACGGTTTTTTCTGAAGATTTCTAGATGTCACTTGGAATCAGAGTTGGCTTTTCTTCCACCTCACCCTGCTACTAGGTTTCTTATTACAGAATTGACTCACCTCACCTGCAATACGGTGGCTTTGAGATTAAACAGTTCTCAGCCACTGTTCCCAGCCGGCCAATCCTGGGAGTGGGGACTTTGCCAAGTGACCTTGGGGAAAAAGAGAATCTGATTGATTCTGGCTACATTTCAACTTCTCTAGGATGCTGAAATAAACCTGGCTTAGCGGCAAATCACAATCTATCAGTGGCAACTCACTGGCTGCACTTCTGCAAAGCGGCATCTGAAATGTCAGTAACTAAGGAAATGGGATCAAATGAGAAGAGAGCAGCCTGATGTCCTCTGACCCAGAAACTCCACTAGTAAGAGTGGACTTGACTTTGAATAAGTTGGACTGACAGTTATAACAGAAAACAACTTTTTTCACCCCCGTCCCTTCAAATCCTTTGTGAAAGTGATTCTCAAAATGTGGTCCCTGGGCCAACAGCATTGATGTTCACCTGGGAACTTGGGAGAAATGAAAATTCTCAGCCCCAGCGCGACATGGGCTGAATCAGAAACCGCAGGGACAGGGCCCAGCAATCTGTGTTTTAAGAAGCCCTCCAGTCTGGTGCTTGCTAGAATCTCAGAACCAGTATTTTGTCAACTCCACTGTTCGATTCAGATATGGCCCATGTATTATTCTTCAGTTTCAGCTTTAGGAGAGAGCTGTCCAGTAAAGAAAAACAGTTAAGATGTTTCCAAGAGGGCTCAAGGCACCCTACGTTGAGAGCACCTTGGGCTGCACGTTAGAGTCACCAGAGATTTTTAAGAATGCTCCGTCCAGGCCTCATCCCCAGAGATTCTGATTTCATGAGTCTTGGGTGAAATCACCTTGTTTTTTAAAAGTGCCTACCTTAGTTGGTTCAGGCTACTAATTGTGAATGACCTTGAGCAAGTAATTTAGCCTCTGGGAGCCTTGGTTTCTTCATCTGTCAGAGGAGGCTGGTTCAGTGCCAACTCACAGTGCATTGCTGTGCGGGTTAGATGAGGGTGCCGAGGGAGAGCTGGGCACAGTACCTCGGGCACTGGCAACTCTCAGTGTGCAGTGTCATCACTGAGGACACAGTTCAGGCCTTCTGTCACGTCCCCACCATCCACGCTGGAATTAGATTCTGACTCCAATGCCCACCCAGCCCACTCACTCCCTCAACCCCCGCCATGCAAGCTCTATGACCCCCAGCACAGTATGCACCTCCTTGAAGCCTCAGACCCCTCATCTGTGAAATTCTCACTTGATGTGAGAATTAAACAAGGGAAGCCCTAGAGATCATTTAGCCCAATGCAAATCATTATTGGGGTTATTACAGCAGCATAATTCCATAGACTGATACCGATTTAAAAATTATTTTAGGACAATTCTTTTATTTAAGAGCTTTCTGGGTAGACCCCCACACAGCTGATCTGCCATTAAGTTAGTATGTGGGTTTGGATTGGGGTTAGGATTAGTGTTGGGTTAGTATAAGTATTAATTTCAACCTAATGAATTATACGTGCAGAAGATTATGATGCAGAAGGAAGCAAGGTGTCTTTACCTCTTGCCCATTTCCCCAGTCCTCCCTTGTTGCTTTGGACTCTTCCCTCCTGAGCTTCTCATCTCCCTTCTCCCTTCTCCCTCTAAGAGTCCTCCTTCCTCTGGTGGCCCGTGTGGCCCTCCCTAGCAGGGCTGAGAAGCACATCCTTGGTGGGCAGATGCCTCTCCTTCCTTCGGCCCTAGACAGACTTGATCCACCGTCCAGTTCCAGCCTCCCTTCCTCCTCCCCTCACTAACAACCAAACTTTCCTGACCCTCAGGAAACATGCCCCTTCTCTCCAAAGGTGATTAAACTCTCTCAAACCCGTGGAAACCCCCTCCTTCCAAATGGCTTCTAATTTGAAAACCAATACCAGTCATTCTTTCGTCTTCAGTGCTTGGAAATTGAAATATCCTTTAAGCCCATCTGTGAAGCAATCAATTCAATTAGATTTCGAGATAAGTGCGCATGAAGCATAATTGAGAAAAGACAGGAGTCTCTTGCCTGAAGAAATGATGAGGAATTCTCGGTGACTGCGGGACTGCGTTGTGTGATTCTCCGCGTTCCAAATGTGCCTGCTATTCATGAGTCACACTGTCTCGTGCCAGTTTGTGCAAACTGTTGTCAGTGCCGGCAGGCTGATTTCCCCGCGTCCGTGCATGACGGACAGGGTAGTTAACGGGAGTTCCACATGTTCGCCCGCTGGAGAAGCACTGGGGCAGAAATTACAGGGATCTTCCTAAATATGTCCATTAAGAAGAGTTGAATGGAAGCAGAAGTCCAGTGAGTCAAACAGGGCTAACGTGGTTCTCTATTCCCAAAGCTTACTAGCAATATATTCTGAAACATTTCACTGATAATCAGCTACTAACTAATCTAGGCTCATACTGTCAACTTTTTTGTCAACATCAAAAGCCGTTATGTCTTAGAACAGACCCTCCTAGCAGTCCAGCCCTTCCTCGGCTTCCTCTTTTAGTTGATCTTTCTGAGTTTAAAGGATTTTTGAAGGTCATGCAGCCCTGCTCTTGGCTAAAGCACAAATTTGCTCTACTGTATCTCCCTAAGTGAATATTCAGGCCTTTCTAGAAGCCTGGTATGGCCCACTCCATTTGAGGCCTTCTTAAGGGGTAAATGTCTCTGGTTTGAGAAGATTCGTGTCAATTAAAACATAGTGACTCTTCCCATTCAACAATCAGACCTTTCTTGATCCTGACTTGAGCACGTCTGTTTCTGTGGTCATGCTCCCTCTTGCCAAACCCTGAGTTCACTCCAGCCACAGCTCCAGCGCGAGCTCCCGACACTCCTGCACTGTGACCCTGGGCACTGTTCATTCCTGCTTTGGTGCCCTGGGTCCTGCTGTCACTGCTTCCTGCACACTACCTCCATTTATGTGGAGAAATTAATGGAGCGGTGACATTGTGTCCACTCTGTCTCCATCTTAGGAGAATCAGCCACGTCACATCCACCAGGTCAGCTATCAAATGCAGGGAGCCGCTGGTTACATCTTCAAGACGCCCGATTGTCAAATATGTTACATTTTCTGGCACTGAGCTAACAGCTGCCCCTCTGCAGCAGCAAGATACCTTAGTGATTAATACGAGCATCTGGATATCCTACTGACCCAGGTTCTGATCCTAGCGCCACCATCTCCTTGATACTGGCACTTTGCAAAATTTATCAATATATATACACATTAATTTTCTAGTCTTTAAAATGAAAATAGTAGCCATAAGTGTTTCATAGGGATCTTGTGAATATAAATGAAAATGTTTATAAAGCACTTAGCAACACAGTGACTGACACATACAGATTCTTACGTTTTTGCTGTTGTAGCTGCTTTGCTGTTGTTATTCTGCTTATTAATCTTTCCCATTGGAATCATATGTAATAAGTCCAAATCTTCTAAATAACAGCCCTACATTTGTTTGGAGACAATTTTCAGATCCCACCAAAGGATTAGTTTCTCCAGGATGAAGATTCCTACTACTTTAATAATGTCTTTTGTGAAATAGATTTGCATCTCTTTCCCATAATACAGAGGATCAGAGTCTATGTCGTAGACTCAGAGAAGGTGGGTTCATATATAACCTCCACTTCTTATTAACTGTAGGAATTTAAGAAAATCACATGCAGTCTCCTTTGATAAAGGTAGTCTAATTTTGAGCTGAAGTTTCTTTAAGGTTGTTATATCATACCGTTTATCACATTTAACTTACCGTGAAAGAAAACCCAGTTCTTTTTCATTTATGTGATGTAATTCTACAGTTGGTGTTTATTTCGGGGAATGGGAAAGTAAGATGGGGGTGGCAGAGAGGAGGGGTGATCTTAGCCTAGGGTCTCCTAAAGGGAGTAGGAGTAGGGAAAGACAAGAGAGGCAGGAGGCGGAAGAATCATAAAGATGCTACAATGTCCTGCAGGCCTCTTCATAGTGTCAGGCATGACAGATTGATAGATCTTTTGGGTCCACAGGCTTCTGAGAGGCTACATAAACAACTGCTGCTCAGAACCATGAGGAAAGGACATGTATTGATCTACTCATGTCAGGTTCCATTTTCAAAGGCTTGCTCCATGGGGCAATTGTTCCCCTTTACTTCCAAGTTGCAGGTGCATGGATACCAAGCAGATCTTCAGATGTCCAATTCCCAGAGGAGACAAGAAGTATGAGCCGCAGGTATAAGGCAAGGTGCAGCCAGTTGTGGTCATCTGGAGCTGATCAGACAACATAAAGTGCTCGTCACCTGAGAAGCAGCTGGGGCCAGAAAAAACGGCCAAGGCCCAGGAGGCCAGTGAGATCGAGAAGACCCCAAATGCATCACCATGGTTGCTGTTACACTCACTCAGTTGATGTGATTAACCTACAGTAGGACTTTGCATGTGTGCCTGTCACATGTCCTTTTATTAATTTTGGTGCCTCCTTGCAACTTCATGATGTTGTGTTGAGTTTGTCACTCAGTGTGGTCACTGTGGCCAACATACGCATTGCAGTGTTCCATCTGGGTCAATAAAATATCAGAGAAAAAAGTTGAACGAGAAAGGGGCCCTGTCAGGCATTTTAGCTTCTGTTTTTCATCAACTTTCTGTATGTCAGTGAAAATATCTTCCTTTATTGAGATTGGTCCTAATAAGAATTTCTCAAAATCGCTGATTTTCTGGTATGGCCTCTCGCATATGTATATGTAACACCAGCTTTTAGAAAAGAAAACGGCCATTAAGCTCTCAAGGTAGTTAGATGTTCTCTCAGAATCGGCTTACCTGTAGTCTCAATCATAGTCACCATTTGTCTTTCAGCCCTATGAACCAACCAATGTTTAAGTTGCCTGAAGAAGTTTCATGTAAATACAGCATCAAACAGAGTAGACAACAATCCCTGCTTTATATGACACAGATCCTCTGTGTTTGATCTAATCCCTTTTTGAAGCCTCAGCAGCAGGAACAAAGATACCAAGAGGCATACAAGACATATAAGCACACTGAAAGACATTTAAACATTAAAATCCCCAATGACATATTATATTTATAAGCATTTCCGTTTGTTATACTGATGTATTCACATAAGCATTTCTATTTATTAATCCTTTAATTTTCCATTTTTAATAAAAAATTAAAAGGACTGAAATATTGGACATCCCATTTATTGGTACTGTAGAGTAAATATAGAATAAATAGTAATAGAAATAATTTTATTTGCTATATCTTAATATCTCATAAACAATGTTATTTTATGTCACTATTTTTTCTCTTTTTAACTCAGTTTGAGTTAGAAGATTGAGAGAAGTGTCCTCTGTAGAAGACATTGTTTAAAAGTTAAAAGCAAAAATACAATATACAAAAATGAGATTCCATCTTTATAGCTGATGGAAAGCCATATTCCTTTCCAGGAATAAGGAAATGTCGAGGGTGAGGAAGGTAATGGAGTAATGAAATAAGAAGGTGTTTCCTTATATTCCTCTTGCGTATGTCAAATATAAGTTGACAAGGAGTCCCTCCAGATTAATTTCCATAGTGTGTTATCATATTAAAAAGTTCTAGAAGAGCAGGACCATATTAACCTGATTGGTTCTGAATGATACCTAGCCAGTCACAAAAATGTATTAATAAATCTTTTAAAAATCTTTTAAAGTCAATGCAAAGACTCTGCCATTTTCTTTCAGATCTGTCAACATTTGTTCTGTTTGTCCCTACAGTTGACAAAGTGCTTTTATGTATATTGCCTCATTTCCTCTTCACAATTATATGTTGATGTAGGCAGGGGAAATATAATCCTTATTTCACAAATGGATAAGCTGAGGTTAGAAGAGATTGTGTTCAGTAGGGGTTTGACTCTAAACAAATAAATAATAAAGATGGAAATATTTAGGACATTGTGAATTTTGGGAAATTTTGCAAAAGATGTGTAAGTGTATAGTGAGATTTAAGACTGTGAGATTATTCAATTTTGTTGCCTTAAATATGACAGACAACAGAAGTAAAATTCTTAACATTTCCAGTGTATAATAGCTGTCAACACACAGAACCACCTACAGTGGGGCTGCATATGTATAAGTCATCTAAAAATAGCTTTGGTTAATAGAACATGACTAGGAAAAATATTATTAAGTAGAAGATATTTCCAGCACTAGAGATACATTCTAAGATGTCTTGTGGAAAAAAAATCATAAAGATACCTATAATAATGTCACAGTCTTAAATCTCACTATACACTTACACATCTTCAGGCGTGTCCATCCCCTAGACGGCGCTCATTATGTGGGTATACACCCATCCCCTTAGGAAATAAGAAAGATCACACAGGTGTTTCTTAAGCACTATTTTTGGTACAAATGCTTCATATAATACAAAATAAATGGACTTCACTAAGTGAATAGTGTTACTATTAGGAAAAATGATCTTGTATCTAGTTTAAAATGGAGTGGCAATAAAATTAGATGTTTCTTTAGAAAAAAAAAAGATACAATCTCATTTGTAAACATGACCTCTCCCTCAACTCTTATATCTAATGAGGTGCTGGGAAATGTTTAACAAATAGCTCTCTGGGGAAAAAACCAGACCAGACCTGAGCATTTTCTAATCTCTGTGGTGTAAATACTCCAACTATGGCTAGTTTTAAGTTACCAATAGTTTAATAACTGACTCATAAAACTCCTGAAAATTTTTTAGTTGTTTCTCCCCAGCTGGTACAAGCTGGCTCTGGCGCACCTCTGTGTATAGTGCTATAACTGACCACTCAGCATCTCCTCTCATAGCTGATAATCTTCTCAAACTTCACATGCCCAAATCTGAACTCCTGCTGCCCCCTGCCTCACAGTCCCCTGATGTATACCACTTCCAACTGTGGTCTTTCCCATCTCAATTAGTGACAACTCCATCCTTCTGATTGTTCACACCAAAAGCCTTGGCATTATCTTGACACTTTTTTTTTTTACATTCCTTTTCAAATCTGTCAAAAAATCTGGTAGGCACTACCTTCAAAATATATCCGGTATCCAGTCCCCTTTCATAACCTGCTAACACCCAGATACAAGTCATTACAATCTCTTGCCTAGCTTATTACACTGGCCTCTTGGATTTGCCAGGGTAGAGCTCTCTAGAGGTATAACAAAAACTGTTACAAACATCCCTGACTCTCAGGGCTCTGGCATAGTAAAGGTTTCTCATTCCCCTCTCTGTTTGATATAGGCCTGGGGGCGCTCCTGGATAGCTCCCCTCTAAGTGATGACTTAGGGATCCACACAGCTTCCATCCCGTATCTCTACTGTTAGAGTTCTTAGCTTCCAGCCCCATAGGGAGGGAGAAGCCCGGGACCTTTCAGGAGCCAGGCCTGGAAATAACAAGTATCTCTTCCACCCACATTGCATTGTCCAGAACCAGACATGTGGCTCCACCCAGACACAAAGGGGCAGGAAAATGTAATGCTTGTGCACCCCTCTGCTCAAAACCACCCAGTAGTTTCTTAACACATGCAAAGTAAAAAACCAAGGGCCCTCAATGGCTGATAAAAGCTCTTCATGGTCTGGCTCCTGTTGCTTTTCTGATCTCATTGCCCACAACTCTCTCCTATGCCCATCCCGTGCCAACCACATTGCACTCCTTGCTAGTCCGTTGGCATGCCAGGCACACTACTGGGCTTTGCACTTGTTCCTCCCTTTGTTGGACACCCTTTACCCAGATATCTACCTGGATAACTCCCTCCTGTTCCTCAAATATTCCTTAAATGTCACCTTCCTTGGCCACCCTATTTCAAATGTCAACTCCTGCCCAGTTTCCTTTATCCTTCCTTACCTTCTTCTTTACTTTATTTTTCTCTATAGCACTTAGCATCTTCTAACATGTGTATAATTTACTTATTCATTATTTCATTTTTGTCCTCTAACCCTACAAGAACTTAAGGGAGTTCAGTGTATTTTGTTTCTGTGATGTCCCAAAACCTAGAACAATGCCTACAGATAATAGGAATTCAGTAAATATTTGGTTAATGAATAAATAAATGATAAGTGAAGTTAAGATTATTTTTCTTATTTAGTGACCCATTTTGAAAAAATTAATTCTTTAAGGCTTTTGCTTTATCAAAAGCCACATAAAGGAAGACAGAAGATGTAATTCAAACCTATAATACTAATATAGTGTCAAGTATGATCCAAACTACTCATTACTTTATTTCATCTTTTCAAAATCATAATGAGATAGATATTATTATTTTATCCTATTTTATAATTGAGACTGAAACACAGAGAGGTCATTTGCCCTGGGTTATATGCCTCGTAAGAGGAAGAGTGGGGATTTGAATCCAAGCAACCTGACCCCGGAGTAAAGGAAACTAGATAACAAGGTTCAAACATTTTTAATCTGTGTTTAGGGGGAGTAAGACTTATTTTAAAGTGAATGAGTTATGGCACTAATTAATTGTGTGACCTTGAACACATCTGAGCCCCTTTGGATCTTTTCGTTTTGATCTGTAGAGGGGATATTGATACAGATCACTGGAGAAGTCTCTTCTGGCTTAAAAATTGATGATTGAATAACTTGCCTGGGGCCACACAAGCAGTAAGGTAAATAGAAGAGCCACCACTCAAAGCCCCATCTCTGAGCTCTCTCAGGGGCTTTTTCTACCATATCCTATGTTGTCTGCCATGAGGAATATCTCAGACAGGCAGAGGCACTGAATGACTGGGTAGCACCCAAAATATGGAAATAAAAACAAAATCATGGAACAAATGAAATTCAAACAATAGATGGTTTAGATCTTAAATGTGCTTCCTTTGCTATGACTAGCACACCAATACTTAATGTTTCTGTGCCTCAGTTTCCTTAATCAAAGTGGAGTTGATGAGAGTACTAGGTCCATGTTTGTTGTAAATATTAAATGAGCTCATACATGTGAGCACCGATATCACAGTAAAGTTATTAAAAGTCCTTTCTGCTCTAAGATTTGTTAATCTTATTACCTGAAGTCATCGGTGTGGATGGATGGATGGATGTGTGCACAGGTGGATAGGTGCTTGGATGAATGGATGGGTGGGTGGGTAAGTGAATGGAAGGATTAGATGGATAGACAACCAGACCAAAAAAAGAGTGGATGGGTGGATGGAGGGCTGTATATAATGAACATTAGACTAGCGGTCAGAAAACCTGGATTCTAACCCCAAATCTTTAGTTAACTTGCCTCTAATATTGGCTAAGACCCTTCTCATTTCTAGTCCTCAGTTTCCTCACGTGTAAAATGGCCATGATTTCATTAGATTTAAAACAGAGCTGAAAATATGATTCCTCTTCCTCAAGGTGAACTTAAACATGCTCCCACCTGAAAAAGAATATTGTCTCGCATGTTCTGTCTCTGTATCTTCCCTCAGTAATGATACAATTCAATCAGAGCTATTGAGTCTTAGATAATAAGATGGCATCAGTTACCGGTGACCTTACCACTGAGGTCTGGTGGTTGATTACAGTAATTCCCAGCTTAAAAGGGCTTTTAACATTTTCTTTCTGCTGCTGAAGCAGTTGAATACTTGGTCATTTGCCTGAAAGTTCTGGATTCCCCTTGAAAGAGTAGGAAGAGGTAGTAAAGCAGAGAGAGGGCACAGTTGGCTCCATGAGCAGTGAGTTTGGCCGTCATGCCTGGGAGACAGCTGAGTATGGTTGTGGAGAGGATGAACCCTATTCAGAGTTACAAGTCTTCAAACTCTGGCTGAATCACTTGTTGTGGTTCCTTAGGCAAGCGAGCGTAGAATAGCATAATAATGAAACCTACAGGATTGTTAGGTGGGTTAAATGGAACAATCCTTGTAAAGCAGTGGTCCCCAAACCTTTTGGCACCAGGGACTGGTTTCGTGGAAGACAATTTTTCTGTGGATGGGGTGGGGGTGGGGAGAGGCGAAGCTTAGGTGGTGATGCGAGCTATGGGGAGCAGCTATTAATACAGATGAAGCTTAGCTCACTAGCCTACTGCTCACCTCCTGCTGTGCAGCCTGGTTTCTAAGTTTCATGGGAGACAATTTTTCCATGGACTACAGGTGGTGGGGTGGTGGGGGCGGTGGCAGAGCTCAGACAGTGATGCGCAGCCGGTTCCTAACAGAATGGTACCAGGCCACAGCCTGGGGATTGGGGACCACAGGTGTAAAAGGACATAGCATAGCACCTGGCTTATAGTAAGTACCCCATAAATATAAGCTGTTTGCCACATTAGCATCATTTTTCATTATAAATTGGAATGGATGTATATTCATTTCCTAAGGCTGCTGTCACAAATTAACACAAACTGGGTGGCTTAAAACAAAAGAAATTTATTCTCTCACAATTACGGAGGCCATGAGTCCAAAAGCAAGGTGTTGGCAGGGCCATGACTCCTCTGAAAACTCTAGAGGAGGAACCTTCATGTTGCTAGAAATCCTTGGCGTTCTTTGGCTTGTAGCAGCGTCACTCAAATTTCTGCCTCTGTCTTCATATAGTCTTCTCTCCTGTGTGAGTGTGTGTCCCCACATGGCGTTCTTATAAGGACAGCAATCACTGGATTTAGGGCCCACCCTGATCCAGTATGATCTCAACTTAACCAATTACATCTGAAAGGACCTATTTCCAAGTAAGGAAACAAATCTTATCCTGAGATTCCAGGTTAACATGAAATTTGGGGGACTCTGTTCAATCCAGTACAGGAGATTCATAGTCTTGTCATAACTTCTTCATCTCTTTTCCCCATCGTGTCTCTGCTTATGTCTTGCATCTCTGCCAGGATGTCCTATCATCCTAGAAACCTCCCGTACTATTAAAAGTTGAAACGGGAGGCATAGACATCAGCCTGCTAACCTTGGGTGCCTCCCTTCTAGTCTTCTCACTTCCTACCTGCTTTTTCATTTTTAGAATGAAAGAGTTGGAACTAACCCCAAGCCCTTCCAGCTAGCCAACTGTAAAATGATCTTTTCTCTACTCCGATTATCTGTGAGTGTTTAGACGGACACTAATTTGAGCAGTGTTGGTCACATGTGAAAAGAACGACATTGCAAATACTCAGTAAGCATTTTCAATATGTTGATAAATGTGTGAAACTCCTATGGCAGGTGCAAGAGAAAGTGCCAATTAAAAATTAGCTGCCACACACATTTATAGATTGTGTTGTTGACTCCAGAATTTTGCTGTTGCCTATTAAAGCTGGAGTTGACAGGTAAATTTCCTCTGCTGGATTCTTCTATAGGTCAGAAAACAGTCTTGCACAGCTTTGGAATCTGTCCAAACTGTTTAATGAGTTCTTTCTTGGCTATAGATGCAGTAATTCAGTTTGTTTGCTTTGTTTAAAGAAAAAAACAACTGTTGTTAAAGGTATAAATATGCCCTTAGATGGTGTTTAAGAATGACATAAGCTTTCTGCTAAAAAAGAAGGTAAAGGTCATCTGGTCACTCCAGTCACCTTTAAAGCTTGTGTTCCTGCAACATTGTTGTCAATGTTTCACCCATATAATGTGCACCCAGGAACTCATTTCTCTAGGGATGGCTCTATCAGAATTGTTTTTCTGTTAATTCTTAGAATAAATGTAAATATTAGGGTCATTTTTAGGCCTTTGAGCACCACCTTAAGGAATCTTGTTCTCACCTGATGCAGCTCCAAGATAGTTGCTGCTTATACATTCCTTCTCAAGGCCGAAGGTGTGTTGGGGTTCCAGTTGGAGAGAGTAATTTTAGCTGCAGTGGGAGCCCCTTTCTCATGCAGTCACAGAGCCCTCACCAGCCTATTAATGTAACACTTAACCCTGCCCCAGATGGTGACCTTAAACCTTTGGATAAGTGAGAAGCAGCTTCTCACCAAAAGGCTGCAGAGTCCTTTAGAACAGTGATTCTCAAACTTGAAAGCGCATATGAGTTACCTGGGATCTTGTTAAATTGCAAATTCTGATCCTAACATTGGGGCCAGAAGATTCTGCATTTCCAGCGAACAAAACCATCATGCATTAGTAATGAGAATTTATAGAATATATCAGGATTTGGGTTCCTATGTGAGTAAAAACAAAATTTTATATTTGTATTAGTTCCCTGGGGCTGCTTTAACACATCACAACAAACTTTGTTGTCAGTTTAAAACAACAGAAATTTATTCTCTTACAGTTCTGGAGGTCAGAAGTACAAAGTCAGTTTCACTGGGCCAAAATCAAGGTGTTCACAGGGCCATCCTCCCTCCAGAGGCTCTAAGGAAGAATTTGTTCTTGTCTCTTGCAGTTTCTTGTGGCTGATGGCATTTCTTGGCTTGAGGTCACATCGTTCCAATCTCTGCCTCCGTGGTCATGTTGCCTTCTCCTCTTCTGTCTGAAATCTCTCTTCTGCCTTCTTATAATGGTTATTGTGATTACATTTAGGGCCCACGCAGTTTATCAAGGATAATCTCCCCATCTCAAGATCCTTAACTTAAGCCTATCTGCAAAGACCCTTTCCGACATAAATTAATATTTACAGGTTGCAGGGATTAGAACCTTATGTCTTTGGGAGCCATTACTGATCCTACCACAATATTCCTCCTTTAAAATGCAAACCTCTTAGGTGGGTCCTAGACAATGACAGCAGAACCTCTTGTTCAAGTAGGTTCAAGTCCTGTTTCATTGCATGTAACGGAGGATGTTTTTCTTTCTCGTGATTTCTTGTTTGCACACAGTGCTTTAAACTACCTTGCCTGTAGACATTCCTTCTTCTTTTTTTTTTTTTAAAGGGCATTTAGGGACCAACATCCCCGATCTGTTTTGCTTCCTTTTAATCCACATAAAGGTATAAAAAGGCAATACCAATAGAGTGAATCCTGACATGAAGCCGGCGGTTGTACTTCCAAGTATCTTTTAGGTCCTCAGTGGCCAGCTTCATAGCTGAACATTATTGAACAGAAATTTTCAGGGAGGGAAAACCTATTTCTATGTAGACTCTAGAGACACAACTCCTAAGAGATTAACGTTAGTTCTTATATCGAGTAGCATACTATTGAATTTACGTTGTTGTGTGATGTTCATTTGTTCGTTCATTTATTCATTCATGTACTATTAATTGAGTCCACTTTGTACTAGACACTGTGCTAGGGGCAGTGAAAGCTAGAGCAATGTCAAGATACAGTGCTTGCCCTTAGGATACACGTGCAGTGTATACTTAAACCAAAGTCAAACAAAAGAAGAACACAGTCAGTCATGTAAAGATATTGGGATTTTTAAATTCTTTGCTTAAAAACATTGCTTTAATCCAGCACTACAATTGCTGCCAATCATGGAAAGTTTGAAAAACCATAATAAACCCTTCAAAGAAAAAAGGGCCATGTCAATGTAAGGTAACCATTCAAACATATTATCCTGCAGCATTAATATTAAAGTTATACCTGTAGTTTCTATAGTTCATGTTTAATTTTCAAAATGCATTGATTTTTTTAACCAATTATTTGGAACAGGAAAAAATTACGGTCTAATATAACATATACTGTCTTATATATCTTGGGAAGCAAGTATTGAAAAAAGAATTTCAAACAAGTTCTGAGTTTATGTTCATGTGTGTGTGTTCATCAAACTCTGATGATATCCTCTCTGCCCTTTAGTTTGACTCAGACAGTTCTTTCAGGTCTGCTAAACTCCGGTTCATTTTGAAAACACAGAGAGTGTAATCTAATCTCCATTTAGCAGCAATTAGCAATTCATCCTTTAAGGGATTCACAGTCCAAGTCCACTCAGTGGATAATTGCAACAATTAACTCCTTGTACCTTTCTGTAGCGGTAGACGAGAGAGTCTTGCTTTCATTAGCAAGAGTCTCGGTTTGACGGAGACCAACCAGCGCTGAAAGTTAAAGCAGAGATTCTTTTTTGTTGTTGTTTAAATAAATAAACAACTAGTCAGCATCCACAAGCTATGACTAACTGATATTCCTCATGTTGTGTAAAATACCCATGGATGACATAGTAGCTCAGAATTCACTCTTCCTACTGAAGTAGCCATCCAGGAGTAGATGCATGTTCATACATACAAGCCAAGGGCAATTGCAGGGTGAGAAGTTGGAAACGTGAGAAATCTGTCTGATGATGTGGTTGGTTGGTTCTGGTTTTTAGGCAGAATAAAGTGATGTTAGAAGTCTCGAGCATGCTGTAGCCAAAGACAAAGAAATGGATTTAAAACCATTAGTAAGATTATCTCTGATATGAATTGATTCATTCAAGAGATGACAATGAATTCAGTGATGATTATGATTTATAGATGATAGATATGCTGGATCACATGAGAGCTAGGTAGAGGGACAGATGATAGATTGATACACAGATGGGTGGATAGATGGAAAGATAGGTATTGCTAGTGTTCTTACTACCTACTAGATACTGTACTAAGCTGTTCTCATTTTATACTTATAACAATATTATGAAGTTAGGTTATTTGCATTTTACAGATGAAAAAAAAATAACAAAGCTTGGCAACTAAATTTCCCAACAAGTTAGAAAGTGGGCTGCTGGAATTTAAACATAGGCAATGTGATTTGAGAAGCCAACTTCTTGTTCATTCATTCCACAAATATTTATTGAGCACCTACTATGTGTTAGGAACTGTGCAAGACTGTGAAGATAAAAATCAAACACATAAATAGATAAGGAGTTGCAAGCCATGATTGTATGTGAAAGGGAAAAGACCGGTACTGAAGTACAGAATGGGAATGGGTGTCTATGTTGTCAGAGTGGTCAGAGAAAGCCTCTCTGAGGAGGTGACACTGAAGCTGAGACCAAAAAAATGAGAAGGAATGAGCCACAAAGAAGAAAACACCAAGCAGAGGGTACAACTTATATAAAAACACCCATGGGCCTCAGAAGGCTTCATGGAGGAGAAGAGAAAGGAATTATCCAAGCCTGGAAAGATTTTCACCAAACAGGAAGGGTTATCCAGGTGAGCAGATCTGTTGAACTAAGGACAGAAGGAAATAAGTAGAATATTTCCACTTACAGCATTGTGTCTGGGGCCCTTTTCTTTCTTTCTTTTTTTTTTTTGTTGAGACAGAGTCTCACTTTGTTGCCCAGGCTAGAGTGAGTGCAGTGGCGTCAGTCTAGCTCACAGCAACCTCAGACTCCTTGGCTTAAGCGATCCTACTGCCTCAGCCTCCCGAGTAGCTGGGACTACAGACATGCGCCACTATGCCCGGCTAATTTTTTCTATATAGATTTTTAGTTGTCCATATAATGTCTTTCTATTTTTAGTAGAGACGGGGTCTCGCTCTTGCTCAGGCTGGTCTCGAACTCCTGACCTCGAGTGATCCACCCACCTCGGCCTCCCAGAGTGCTAGGATTACAGGCGTGAGCCACCGCGTGGGGCCCTTTTCTTGAGCACACAATTCAATCGCAGAAGGTGTTAAAGGATTCAAAGCCCCTTTTAATATTCTCAGGTTGCATTGATATCGTGCTTTTTCCTGTCTGGGTGTGGTGGGGGACAAAGAGAGCTGCATGTGACTTACATGCAGCTAAAGCATTTTCTCATGAAACACCTGAGGCGTCCATCCCACTGGCCCACGTGAGGACCACAGTGGGCAGAGCAGGTGGTCACCAATTAGCAAGGTTAACCTCTACCACACAAGCCGGGCACCCTGCTAGCTCCCAGATGTGCCAAGATGGGAGGTCTTCAAGGGAAGCTTTTACTGTGGTAAGATTTTAAAAAGTCAAGTAAACAAACAAACGCTTAGGTCAGAGATCAACAAACTATGGTGAAGCCCAAAGACCAAATCCAGCCTGCCACCCGTTTTTATATAGTTTTCAGCTAAGAATGGCCTTCACATTTTTAAATGGTCAGGGGAAAAAAATCAAAAGAAGAAGAATATTTCATGGTACATGAAAATGATATGAAATTCAAATTTCAGTGTCCATCAATAAAGTTTTATTGGAACACAGTCACGCCTATGGCTGCTTTTAAGCCACAGTGGCACAGCTGAGTGGTTGTGACAGAGACCTTATGTGACCTGCACAGCTGGAAATATTTACTCTCTGGCCGTTTATAAAAAAGGTTATGGGATTCCTGGAGTAGGTAGTTGGCAGGGTCATGAGTTTATCACAGAGGGTTGCAGAGCTCAGGTGTGAGGATCAAAGATGTCTTCCTGAAGCTCGAGTTGGAGCTGGCTCTTTAGCATGAGAAGCCAGCCAGATACGAAAGAGATGGGGAACAGTGTTCCAAGGACAGGAGAGTAGTTAGTTACCTTGGTTGTGATACCAAGATAGTGGCTGTTGAAGAGAAAACAGTTTGCCAACTCCAGAGACATGAAGATAAGCAGAGATAACGATTAGGACTTTCAGTCTATAGCAGTGTCACACCTCCATACACCTGCCCTCCTTCACCCACCACACGTACACACAATGTTGGTGACATCATATGGCCAGGTTCAGTTTATCACCAAAGAAATGGGACAAAGAGTAAGGGCTGTAAATTCAGAATTCAGCTCTGGAGGCTGGTGAGATGCAGGAAGGCTCCATGGAAGAGGAGGAGGCAGAGAGGGAAGAAGAGACAGGATCTCTCCAGACTTTGAAAAATCTGAACAAGCAAGGAGGCCTCCCAGATCATCAGCAGTACCCGAACAAAGACTCTTCCTCCAAGTAAGCAGATTGTTTCTATTTAATTTTCTGGGGCCCTTCCCTCGAGCATATGATTCAATTGAAGAGGATTTCAAAGGATTTAAGACACTCTTAATGTTCTCCGTTGCACTGAAATTGCACTTCTCTGTGTGTGAGGTGGGGGGAGGCAGCCTTCAAGTAAATTAAACCCAGTCTTGGCATTTTCTCATTAAATACCTGAGCAACTCAATCCCACAGGCCCACAGAACGACCACAGTAGACAGAGCAGGTGATTAGCAGTTTTAGAATCATCAAAAAGATGCCCACAGTACGTGACTTTTAATTAATAACTACTCCACATCTAGCCATTTATCTCAAGCATCTGGGGGAAGTTGGAAAGTATTTATCTCCACATAGCTCTAGTATATCAGGGTTGGGGATGAGCAAAGCTCATATATTATAAAAGTGAATTGTGACTGCCATAAGTTACTGAAGAACCACATCTCATTTGCCACACTTTTTAAACTTGAAATCACAATGATAAGCTTGACCTTTAGAACTTTCTGGAATTATAAACAAATATCCTAAAGAGAAAAATGCATGCAACTGTTCCTATTTTTCTCAAGGGACAGAATTCAGAGTTTTGCGCGGCCTCCCAAACTGAAGTGGGTCTCAGCCCCTGGCTGTGTGGGGTTGGGTGAGCTGCTCACGTGATCCCTGGGCTTCAGCTTCTTCTGCAGGATGAATTTTACTAGAAGGTGGGACAAGCAGGAGAAAAGTTTCTCTGTGAGATTATGCATGATGATCTCAGATGAATGTGTGATGATTTATAAGATACAATGAAAGGACTCTAAATGGCATTGATGTGCTGATGGACACATAATTTAAAAAAATAAAAAATGGTATTGAATTGCATCATGAGAAAGTTATTCCCTTATATTCAACTCTCGTTTCCATAGTTTCTACATTGAGTAAAAAGTCTCAATTGAATGCTGGAATATCTGTAACGCTTGCTAATCTCACTATTAAAAATTTAAAAATAAGAAAAAGCAGGTTTGGACTAAAATCTTTTCGTATAGAGTTGCTAGATTTAGCAAATGAAAATACAGGATGCGCAGTTCAATTTTAGTTCCAGATAAACGACAAATCATTTTTAGGGTATGTTCCGTGCAATATTTGGACATACTTCTACTCAAAAATTATTGGTTGCTTATCTGAAATTCAAATTTAACTAAGTATCCTGTATTTTATTTGGAAACCCTGTTTCTGCAGGCTGTGGTGGCTAACTAAAATTTTACTCTTTTTGTTTTCATTGTGTTGATCATCCCTTTCTTCCATGGGGTAGGTTAGATTACTGTTTAGCAAATATTCACTCCCTCCTCCCTCTCCCACTTCCATGAGCCATGAGCGAAATAGCTTTCCCGACACCACTGATGTTGGGATTGGTCGGGTGACTTGGCCAATGGAATGCAGGTAGACATGATGCGGTGCCAGCTTAAACCACAGGCAGCCTCTGTCCCTTAGTTCTAGGCCCCAGAATGTGACACGTCCGCAGACTGCCACCTGAAGCCCGGCCAGCTAAGCCCAGCTCCATTAGCCAACCAAGTCAACCTGCAGACCTGTGCCCACGAGAACAAACCCTCCTCGTTAGAAGCCACTGAGCCCGGGGGTGGTTTAGCAACAGGATTATTGTGAAAATAGTTGAATAATATGCTTCCTGTTTGTGGCATATGATACTGACTTTTTTCATTTATGGTAGTGATACAAAGCTTTTTAAAAATATAAACATATTTTATTAAAAATTATAAATTAATTTACATATAAAAATAAGTCATATCAGTGAGGTGTTACATGGACATGTTAAAATTTGTGGAGATGGTGTTTGAATGCATTTGAGTGACTGACTGACATTTGGAGAATGCTTCACTGATAAGCTCCAAAGGCCCTTCCAGCCTAACGTTTTAGGCACAGTGGGGCAGAGAGAGTATGAGTTTTTCAGTGATGGAATCAGAACCAGATATGTTTATTTCTGGCTCTGACATCATCTGAGTGATCCTACGTAATCACAAAGTGACAAGTGACTGGTATATAATGGGCCTGGACAAGTCATCTCACTTTTCTCAGTTGCCTCATTTCTAAAATTAGAACAACAGTGTCAAACCTCAAAGGCCAGGCATTATAGAAAACAGTATGGAGCTTTCTCAAAAAATTAAAGATAAGACTACCATATGATCCAGCAATTGCACTTCTGGCTGTATTGTACCTACAGAAAACAAACGCATTCTGTTGAAGAGATGTCTGCACTCCTACCATGGGTACACACAGACAAAATTCCGTAGGGTGCCTGGCAAACTTTAAGTTCTCGGTATTGGCTCCCTCTCCGTTCCCAGTGATTGGTAAGGGTACAGATCACAAAGATTAGAGAAACTTCTGTACTGCCCAAGCCATAGTTAGCCTACGCAGGGGAATGTGGGCAATCGTGGGCACATGTTTGCCAAGCAGGATAAGACACAGGACTTCAAAATTTCTTCTAGTCCTTTAAATGTCCTCTGGTTTTTTACTTCAGAGATGATGTTGGGAGTCTTCTTGTTCCTTAGCGATCAGAAATTGGTTCGGCCAGAAAGAGCATCTATCCTGTGAGCATTGAATAGCCACTTCATGTTTTCTTTCTTTTTTATTTTTCCTAAGCACATATGAATCCAAAAGGTGTAAATTTAAATTTAGGGATACCACACAAGTTTAGGGACTTGGGTGTCTAGGACAGAAACTGGGATCCTTTGTCCTGTGTATGTTTTAGGGTTGGCCTTTGTAGAAGCTGAAACTCCAACATCTGGGGGAAACCAGGATTTGGGGCAACTCGCCCAGGGAATGTTAAAGTTTCTGTTGACAAAGGAGCACAGGTGACAAAGAGAGGAGGCTGAGCAGACTCTGCGCCCAGGCAAAGCCGAAGTGATTATCAAAGGAAATGCAGGCCTGTCCCATTAGTCCTGCTCCTGTCACTGGGCACCGTCATCAGGGGATGGATGGAAAACTCTTTTAAAATAAGTTAGAGAAAAAAAAAGAGAGAGAAAATTAAAAGTTGATTCTTTGAAAGGATTAATGCAAATAAGCAAACAAAATACAGAATGAAATCTAGAAAAACAAATCTGTAGATGCAAAAAGTGGACTAGTGGCTGCCCAGGGCTGGGTGTGATACCAGGAGTGAACAGACAGCACCCTCCACCCCAAGTTGGGATCTTCTAACAGTGCATTGGATGATGGTTGCACCACTCTGTAAATCTACTAAAATTATTGAATTTAAGCTTAAAACAAGTAAATTTTTTTCTCAAAGCTATTAAGAAATATATAATACAGGCCGGGTGAGGTGGCTCACGCCTGTAATCCTAGCACTCTGGGAGGCCGAGGCGGGTGGATCACTTGAGGTCAGGAGTTTGAGACCAGTCTGAGCAAAAGTGAGACCCCATCTCTACTAAAAAAATAGAAAGAAATTATATGGACAACTAAAAGTATATAGAAAAAATTTTCTGGGCATGGTGGCACATGCCTGTAATCCCAGCTACTTGGGAGGCTGAGGCAGGAGGACCACTTGAGCCCAGAAATTTGAGGTTGCTGTGAGCTAGGCTGACACTACAGCACTCTAGCCAGGGTGACAGAGTGGGACTCTGCCTTTAAAAAAAAAAAAAAAAGAAATAAAAAGAAATATATAATACAAAAAATCATAGATAAAGCTAACAGTTATAAAAATACTAAGGATTGTCAACAACTATATGCTATTGCTTTTGTACAAGTAATTGAAATGGACAAATTCCTAGAAAATTGGCTCAAAAAGATGTCTCGAATAGTCCAACAATTATTTTTAAGTGGTAGACAAAGATTATCTTCTACAATAATCCCAGGTCCAGATGTCTTTATAGGTCTGTGAACCAGGACTTGAAACCACTTCTTCAGGCAGTAAGGGTTCAAGTACTTCCCCTGCCTTTGCATCTGCAATCCCTCCTTCAGCAAACTTTCAAGAAACAGTTGATTTCTAACTTCTATAAGTTGTTTAAGAAAAAAAAGTGGGGGGGGTTAATATCTAACTTGCTCATTTTATGGAGCTAATGAATGTATTCTTAACTCCAAATATAAAGATGAATCCAGGAAAAATGTACAAAAATTATAGGCACATTTCATTTATGAACACAGGTATAAAAATATATTAACTAACTGAATTCAACAGTGCATTAAAAATATATATATATATAAAATCAAGTGGAATATTTCAGAAGTATAAAATATTGTTAAAGAGCAGAAATCTCATATAATTACGAAATTTGAGGTACAAATTTTTTCCAAGTGGTTCCTGCATCTCCAGGATGAAGAAAGAAATCCCCTACGTGGGACACAGCCCAGGGAACTCTGACCCAGGTCCTTAAGGGGACATGCATGGGGAGGTTCATCGCCAAGATATTTGGGGTACTGGGGAGCTGGAGACACCTGGGTGTGTGCTTCTAGAACAGTGGCAGACATACCATGATGGCCGCAAACCTGGGAGGATGATGCAGCAGAGAAAGCCTCAGAGCAACACAGATCTTAAAAACAGAGCAAAAGTAGAGTAAAACATGATAAGAAAGATAACACCAGAAAAACAATGCATACTTTGCAATAATATGTAATACAAACAGAGTACACATGTAACACACTGGAACGTTGGAGGAGAGGGACACAGGCCTGGAGAGGGGGTGAACGTGATGAATCAACCAAACAGCATGGATGGTGATCAGTTACTATGAACTGAGAGCCTGATTAACTCAGCCCCCGCACTGGATCTTTCGGAAAAGTGATCTCCTTCTGGAGTCCTGTCCCGGACTGAGACCTCTGTCTCCTATGCTCTAAGAGTGGTCACTTCGTTTAATATTTGACAGGACTAATTTTACACATGGATTGAGTTGGCCATTGTTCAAGATCATGATTCTCAGACTTGATTTTAATAACCAGAAGCATATTTTTAACCTAGATACTGACAGAGTTATCGTGTGTTTAATTTGCTAAGAAAGGAAAATCTCAAAATTAAAGTGTAAGAGTCTCTTAAAAAGCCGTTAGCAAAATCACAGAGACGATCTTATCTGTCTACTCTATGCAGAAACATACAGAGATGCGATGACATACACTCCCGTTTTTCTTTAAGCTGAGAAAATATCCTCATTAACAAGCGTTTCCCAACCTTTTTTCCATTGTCATCTCCCTTTCCCCAAAAAGTATGGGGAAGGGGAAATATATAATACAGGCCCCCTCCCCCACCCCCCACCCCCCGACATGAAATGTTAACACCACAGACATACCGTGTATCTGTTTATGTACCGTGGCCCTTTGGAGCACCACAAACCATTGTAATACTTGAGAATTTGTTCACCCCTCCCCGAGAACCAATTTTCACCCTCTTGGTGACAATGTCACCCCCACTGAGAATGCACACCATACATAAAGCCAGTCTGCGAACCAGGACTCGAAACCATTTATTTATAAGGTAAGATTCCAAGAAGTGTTTCTCCTACCTCTAAATCTGAAATCTCTCCTTCAGCAATTCATTCTTACGTGTTCATCATTTTCTATTCTTATCCCATTCCTCTTCTAAGAAGCAAATGTTTCTGAGACACAACCCATTAAGAATATAAAACAGTATTTTGTTAATTAAAACACATAGAACACCTGCTAAGAGCAATGTGCTCTGTGAAGCTCTGAGAAGGATTGAAAGTTGACTCAGCTGCAGGCTCATGCCTTAGAAGAGTTCAGAACTGGTGGGACAGGGAATTGGGCACAAGAGAGTGAATGGGACGTGGAGCGGAGGCGGTGACTAGTGTGAGGTGGAGGTAGAGGGACCCAGCCTCGGAGGGTCAAACTGGAGTACTGTAGTATCATCAGGCGATTGCTTTATTCAGTCTGTCTTCTAGAAAGTGGGGAGTAAAAAGGAAGGGGCTGATAAGGTAGGGTAGGGCAGAGATGTTCATTCACTCATTCACCCCTTCACGCATGCAGCAAGTGTTTCTTGAGAACACATCTTGTCCCAGGCACTTATTAGGGGCTGATGCAGGGGACCAGTGTAGGGCGTTGGGTCTTTGCCCTGCAGCCAACACTTCTCCCAGGGAGGACGACCAGGTCCCAGGAGAGCTAACATTCTAATAAAAAGGAGAGCGCCTCATTTTGTCAGTAGCTGCCACACTAGCCTTTGCAACTCTGCTCCTGAAACAAGTTTTGTTTTCTTTCCCAGCCTGGGCTGTCAGGAACACAGTAATGAGATGGGCACGTTGTGTAGCAACCCAGTCTCCCCTGCGCCCGCCTGACAGTGCTGAGAACCATTTGTCACACAACTAAACAATGAGCTCGCAGCCTTAGCAAGGTGGCAATTAAGAAAATTCAAGCATATCTTCATTTACCCCAGTGGAGTTCTTCATTCTTGACAGTTTGTGAAATTACAGTGTTAAGTAAAGACATCACCAGAATGTTCTCAGCTTATTTGAAAACTCGTTAACTAGCAATAATGAAGTAAATTTATACGCCTAATTGATGTTTACAATTATGTGGAATGTCTGGAGTGGGTTTTTTTTTTTCTTTTTTCTTTCTGCCTTTCTGTCATTCTGTCTTATTTTTTGTTTGATGCCCTCTGAATTTCGGGAGTTTTTGTTTTGTTTAGTTTTTATCTTTGATTTTAAACAAAACATTAGGTTTGGTGCTGTATAAGATATGCCTTCTGCAGAGTATGAAATACAAGTTTATGGAAAGCCTAAACCTTTGGGCTAGGCCGTGCTTGAGGAATTGTACCGTTAATTAGTCCCACAATACAAATGATCCATGGTGTGAGTAATCCGTAAAGCCTTTCTAATTGGTTTTGGAATACAAACTAACTAAAAATATTAAAAGCCATGGCCTCTCTGCTCTAGTGTTGGATGTCATTCTCTCTGTACCTCATTATAGCTGAAATAGGTTTTGTTCAGTGTGGTATGTTGTGGGGAAAAAAAAGCAGGTCAAGGAATCAGCACTAAGGCTTAAAGCCGCTCTGTTATTTATTTGTTGGGTAACAGTATCAGTCAGTATAGGCTACACGATGCTGCAGTAACAAATGCCTCAAGTCAACAACAGCAACCCAGGTAACTTATGACAACAAAGGTTTATTGCTCGTTTACATTGCTGGGAGTTGGCTGCAGCTCTGCCTCCCCTCTTCTTTGATCTGGAACCTAGGCTGAAGAAATAGCCCTATCTCAGACACTGCTTGTCACATAAAGGTATGAAACATGGCAGAACCTCGTGATGGCTCTTGAAGTCTCTGCTTGATAGTGGCACACATCATGTCTGCTTATATTTCATCGGCTAAAGCAAACAACATGGCCAAACCCAATGGCAAAGGAGTAAACAAATAAAATCATTCCACAAAGAGGGGCAGCAAATATCTTGAAGGGTAGAAATCTACCAAAGTAACCTTGAGTGAGGCATTAGACTTTAATAATCTATAAAATGGAAAGATAGGACTGAGCACCTCCGGAAATTCTATGCTTCTAATAAAATGACTGTGTAAAGATTACAAAGCTGGAGAAGGTACATATTGGGGAATTAAGGTGGAGATTAAATACAGACTCTGAAAAAAATGTATGAAATGGACACTTCTTCTGGAAAATACAATACAATGCCTGTATCACATGGGGTGAGGGAAGAACAATAGTTTCTTGATTTCAAGAGTTTCATGGAGTGTCTAAGTAAGCCACCCAAATGGCACGATTTGAGACATGCTAAAATCCTCTCCTGCCAAACCAGCCACAGAGCCAGAGATTCCCATAACTAATGACACACCTTTCTGCTTTGCCAGAGAGCCCTCAGAATGACAGATATGAGACAACCTAGTGCCAACGTCACCTTTGCAAAGAGTAGGTCCATATTATTGAAGGTGAGAAAGGAATGGGAAAGACCTCAGACATTTCTAGAGAGACCCACTGTAGCTACACAGTGGGGTACACCATGGGCATCCAGGTGCTGTAGAGGATTAGAACACCTAAGGACCAGCTCTGATCAAGGACAAAGGAGAGAAGGTATCCACTTTACAAACTAAACTGCAGTTACTTTGTGATTATTCCTGAAGTGGATGATTTGGACAATTTTTCCCACCCCAATTTGACTTTTTCCTATTATGATAAAAATCGAGCGCAGTGAAATGTGACCATATGTGTAACAGAGATAGAGCGGAGGTAGCAGAGAGAAGCCACATTACTTCAAGGTCTTGTGGACCTGATGGCAGGTTTGGTAGGAAGTCTGCAGTATTATTTTGGTTGTATTGCAAAGCAGTCGCCGTCTGCCTTGTACGACATAAGGCAAATTGTATGTAGGACTAACTTGAGGCATAAATAAGCAATATTTGTGCATGGTAAGCAGATGTTTTCAGCACATCTGTTTAACAATCTCATGCTTTCTTATGCACGCACACCTTTTGCCACCTGGAATCTGGCTCAGTAAATATTTTCAATTGTAAAGCCCAAGGCACTTCCAAACATCCAAGAGCTGGGAACTGGGAGAAAGGAGCTGGGTTAAATTTCCCAGCTGAGCATCCCTTTGGCCAGCTGCGTCCAGAGTGGCCCTTTCTCTGAGGCATTCAGCTGTCTGTTCCTGCAGGAGTGTCTTACAGCCAGCAGACAGGTGGCTGTGATATATGCCCCTGGACTGAAGAGCAGATAGAGCTGGAAGAAAAATGAAGGGATTTACCAAGCCCTTTGTGCAGAATAGAGACCTCAACCAAAGGAAACGGGAGATGAGCCATTCATCTTGGACCTATCATTGCTACTCCTTTCCCCAGTGCTCTCGTGACCTGCCTTTTGAGCTCTGTGTCAAGGCAGTTTATAAAGCAGCATGCACCTAGGACCAGAGTTTCTCAACCTTGGCACTATTAACATTTGGGACTGGATAATTCTGTGTTGTGGAGGGCTCTCCTATGTACAATAGAGACCACCCCCCAAGTTCAGACAACCAGAAATGTCTCCTGCCATTGCTAAATGGGGACGAAGTCACCTCTGGTTGAGAACCACTGATCCAGAGGATGTGATTTTTGAGCCACCTGAGCCAGTCACTTGTTGGCTGCAGCAAACAGCGTGTGGCTTAAAGTGATGAGCTTCTGCATACTTCATGTTTAAAAGTATAAAAGAATGATCAAGAGCCTGGCTCTCCCAGGTTAGTAATTACCTCTGTTGTTATTAATTTTCCAAAGCAACCCAGTCAAATGAGTCATTATTATCTCAATCCCTCTGCCATGGCTGATTGATTTTGCCCCCCTATTGTTTCTAATTTCATGTAATGTCTGATTACATAGAGAAGCATTCAATACAATTCTCGTGTAAGAGTCATTACAGAGAGGCTTATTCCTCAGCTGCAAGTAGGAATGGACGAAAGGTTTTATAACACTTTATTGAAATAAATGTCTTACTACAAGTAAAGTGCTCAAACACTCCACAAATTGATAGTGTGGTACAAAAAGCCAGAATAAGTCAATACTGGAACCTGATGATTTTTAAATATGTTTAAGATGCATATTTATGATTGGCTTTCATTTACATTGTACAAATTAGGGCATCAATTCAATGAAAAACACCCATAAGTAATAAACATAATTCTTCTCATTGGAATTCTTCGGATGCATCTATTGGATTTATATGGTATTTTCACCTATCTGAAAATACATCAGGAGCTTCCCATCTATCTTGAGGAATAACTTTGACAGATATAAAATAGTATAAAAGGAATGGTCTCTTAGCCCAGCGAACATCTGAGTCCCCGGCAATACCTTAGGCATGTGGGTGGCATACGCCCTTGCTCAGTTCCCTGCAGGCCCTACCACTTACTACATTGCCAGGAAAGCCCCGGGCCCTGGCAAGTTTCTGGGCAATGTTGGTTTGGTGTAATATGATGCTGTGTTTTCATCAAGTGATATCACCATAAAATGACCAATACCAGCTAATCAGGGAGGGACATTGGTGGCAGAAGGCGGGGGCGGTGGGAATTGGAGGAGGTGAATGGAAGGAGTGGGAAGATAAGGAGCCGGTCAACTATAGCCAGCTACCTGATGGTGCCCAGACTCCAGGCAGGGATGTCTAGGGCTGTCTTTGAGATTAGAGGTGCCTCTTCCCAGAGACTGTGCTTTTGGTTTTAAGGGTTAAGCCAACAGTTAAGTACTAGGATTCGCTATTTTAAAAAAGCTGTGATGAGGTATTTTTCTAAATTACTATGTGGCCACAGACCCTGACTGCCATTATTATATAGTAATAAGGAGCACAGATTCTGTACCCAGATTGTCTGTGTTCAAATCCCGGCTCAGCCCCTTACTAGCCTTGGGCAAGTTACTTAACCTCTCTGTGCCTTAGTTTCTTCTTCTGGGAAGAAGAGGATAATATAATAATACCTAACTCCTAGGTTTTTGTAAGGATTAAATGAATCAAAACATGTAAAAATGCCCAGAACAGAGCCTGGCACATAATAAATACTATATGATATTGATAGGAATATCTTTAGCGCTTGCTAATCTCCTTTTTTAAAACAAATTTAGACTAAGATCCTTCTATGTAGGGTTTCCAGGTTTAGTAAGTAAAAATACAGAATAAAAAATACCTATTTTAATTTCAGATTTTAAAAAATTTCATGTATAAATATATTCTATGCAACATTTGGGAATTTTCACCCCAAAATTAACTGCTACTGTTGTAGCTATTGAATACCACTCCTCAAAAGAGATAGATGTGTCCTATTCCACTTCATTGACATTTTAGTTAGTGTGTAATGACATATTCTTCAATCATGCCACAAGATTTTGGCCCACGTTTATAAACTACTTCCCTCTACCACCCCTCCCCCAAAACATGCAACTCTTCAAATAATCCCAGATACATACATCCTCACCACCTTCTAGAAAGGCTTAACTCTACCACTAATTTCTTTCTCAACATCTCTCTCTCTCTCTTTGTAATTTTTATTCTATTTGTTATATTAATTAGCAGATAATTTAATGTTCCCTTGAAATGTTTTCTTGATTTCTCCCATGGACTTCCGATGAGTTACTTTATAAATTGAAACAAGAACTGTTTTATATTTTCCCATAAGATCTATTTCTCAACTCTGAACACAGTGAGTGTTCAAAAAGGGATGATTAATACTGGGTTTTTTTCATTTTTTACTTTATTTTTTTATTTTTGAGACAGAGTCTTACTCTGTCACCCTGGCTATGGTACAGTGGCATCATTGTAGCTGACTGCAACCTCAAAACCCTGGGCTCAAGTGATCTTCCTGCCTCAGCCTCCCAAGTAGCTAGGACTATAGGTGCACTCCACAATGCCTAGCTACTTTCTTTCTATTTTTAGTAGAGATGAGGTCTTACTCTTGCTCAAGCTAGTCTCAAACTCCTGAGCTCAAGCAATCCTCCTGTCTTGGACTCCCAGAGTGCTAGGATTATAGGCATGAGCCACCATGCCCGGCCAGGCTGATTAATATTGTTAATGCACCTGATAACACAAATTCCCTATCAGTCCAGTGATTCTCTATTTGCTCATATTTGAGTTGCATTGGCCTGAAGGGCTTCAAATAAGGTGGCAGAATGCACATTATTAGTTGAATTATAACCCTTTCAGAAGGAATGATTTAGATATATTTTTTGGCAAGTGCAGATAACATAAACTCATCTTTCTCATAGATTTGCTTTGGGAAAACATGAAGACATCTGTAATTCACAGCTTAACTCTTGAGCACATTATACTGCCTTATGCCCAAGGTTTATGGTAAAATGACAATATTATTTCCCCAGAGATGTTGATAGTAAAATAAAGTAAGTGGATCTCTTAGAATTGTTTCAGTCTATCTTGTATTCCTTTGAGATAAAACATCTCTTTGGGAAGCATAAAAATAATTTTCCCATGCTGCTTCTGGGTGACATTGAAATATTCTGATGTGGCCTAGGATGTATTTTCTCAGACCTTATTTGTGAACAATAGTATTCAATACCAACATTTTATTTTGCAAAACTCTGCAGCCAAGATGCTAATTATTTCACATTATGCCTCACAATCTCATTGAATGTTAAATCTGAAACTCCTGTGTCACCTCTGTCCCCCTGTTTTAGCACTTTAAAAAAAAAAAAACGACACCCAGACAGAGAGAGGTGACATAAATTCTCAGGGTCACACAGCTTGGGAGTATCTGTGTTCCTTTCTCCTTTACAGGAACAGGGTAAAGAGAAGAGAAATATATACTAGGGTTTTTTTTTTTTTTTTTTTCTTTCAACCTCTTTAGAAGAAAACTCCATAGAAATGGCGGCGCTGTTATTAATAACATTTTCCGTACTGTCTGTGCAGTGGTGTGTGGGCTCCAGTGTCACAGTAGCTTCAGTGCAATGTGGTGGGTGGTTCCAACTGCCTTTGAACTAGGTGTTGACAGAAAAAATAACAGCACAGCAGGACTATTCAGGGAGGAGTCTCATGAGGACATGTAGGACATGCTTTCTCCGCTCCCTTTCAGTTGTAAGTGACAGAATCCAACTCAAACTCTCTTAAGAACAAATAGAAAATAATGTGTTCACTTAAGCAGGAAATACAGCTATTAGATTCAGGATCACCTGGATCCCGAGCTTAAAATGATATCATTCAAAGTCTACCTCTCTGTCTCTGGATTCAGCTTAATTCTCAGATAGGCTGTCTCCATGCAGTGACAAGGTGGTTGCCAGAGTCTCCAAGCTTACATTGTTCCCATGATTCCAGAAAGACAGTATGTTCCCTGATACCAACAGGAGAAATCATAAAGGGGATTCTCATTGGCTCAGAATGACACAGTTACATATCCCTTGACCAACTGCTAGCCAGAGAAGTGGAGTGATCTGATTGGCCAGGCTTGAAGGACGTGCCCAGCATAGAGCTGCAGGGAGTGGAGTTCTCTTCCAGACCCACATACACTAACAATATCTTCAAAAGGGTGGGAGTTAGACCACGGATGTTCTGTCTGCTGTCTATACATTACTTATTTACACACACACACACACTATAGCTGCTGTACCTATTCCTGAGTGTAGCCTTATACAAGCCTTGGGTTCAACAACAGAAATAAAGATACTTATAGACAGTGCTTAGAGTCAATTCTTCATATCTCTGAAAATTCCTTAGCCCTGTAAGAATCTTTTTCTACTGTAACTAAATAATGAAGAAAGTTGGTTCTGTGGCTCTAGTCATTACCACATTTATAATCTACTTTTTTTTTCCTTCTCTGACTCAGACAGCTGCAAGATGCACTTAGTCTCATACGGTTGTTTCCTTAGTGACAAAGAAGATTGCATTATAGAATACCTGAAACTGACACTGACCCTCAGAGATTCACAAAGCATAAGATATGAGACCCCAGCTGGATTACTGATTTGCAGGATATTGTGAGTTTTAAGAGAGTCTTAGAGACTCCATCAGTCATCTATCAAATATTTACTGAGTCAAGCTACGTGCCAGACAAGGTTTTGGGCACGGTGCTCAGGATGGTAAACAAAGCGGACAATGGCTCTATTTGCTTGGAGCTTGCATTCTTGCAATATGGGGAGAAACAAACAAGTGAAACCAACAAGAAAAGAATGGGGTGATCAAGTTACTGAGAGGGCAACTCTAACAAGAAAGTCAGGGAAGGACTCTCTGGGAAAACCAGCCTTGAGCTGGCAAAGGAAAGCCATCTATCCAAATACTTGAGGAAGAAACATTCCTTGCAGAGGGCTGGCCAAAGGCTCTGGGGTAGGAAGAAGCTGGAGTGATGAGAATGAACAAAAGAATGAAGTGAGAGAGAGCGTCAGGAGCTGTATCAGAAAGGACCTCAGAACCAGGGGAAGGAGGTAGGTTTATGTAATGGGTGTGAATGAGAAGGCATCAGAGGCTTGTGTGCAAGGGAATGATTTAATCTGATTTGAGTTTAGGCGAGGTCACTCAGGCTGTTGCATGGGAAATAGATTGTGTAGAGCAGTGGTTTTCAATGTATGGTCCCTAGATTAGTAGTGGTAGCATCACCTGGGAACTGGTTAGAGATGCAAATTCTTAGGCTGCATCTAAACTTACTGAATCAGAAACTCCAGGGCGGTGCCCAGCAACCTGTGCTTTAATAAGCCCTCCAGGGGATTCTGATGCCTGCTCGAGTTGAGAACCACAGATGTTGAAGTATCATGGGAGAAAGACCCCTCAGGAAGATATTGCACTCATCCAGGCAGGGATAATACTAGCTTAGACTCAGTGGCAGCTGTGGAGCTCAAAACAGACAAATCCAGCCTCTATTTAGTAGGAACGATGGAGAGAACCTGCTAGTGGGTTGAATGCAGAGATGAAGGAGAAAAAGGCTAATTCCCAAGTTTGTGGTTTGTGTTGTTGCTCTTATGTCACCTTTGCTTCCCACATGCCGTGAAAGTATAGGCAGAACAGCAAAGATGCGGACCCCAGAGTTAGAAAGAGTAGACGGAGCCAAATGATTCAGTTATGCTCTGGCTCTGTACTTAGTAGTTCTGTTTCCTTGGTAAAGTCACCTATACTCTCTGGACCTTGGTTTTCTCTAAAACTATAAAACTGTGAAATGGAATTATTGATAACCTACCTCAAAAGATAAACATTAGGATGAAGTATTGACTTTGTGAACAGTTAGCAAGGACACAAATGGAAATTGTTGTCACTCACGTTGTCCATGCTGGAAGAGATGGGCAGGAACATGATCTGCACACCATTTTTGTGGAACTCCATGAAACCACCCCTCCCTCAGTGGTACCCACTAAACTTTATGCTGAATTCCAGTTTATAGATAGCAGTAGTTCCAACAAGATCATTTTCTTTTACCTTGAGGGCTATGACTAATTCCTGTACTGAGAAAGTATTCTTCCACACAGAAAAAAAAAAAAAAATTATCTATTTGTAAGATCCCCGTGCTAAGCACCATATAGGATATAAAGATGAATAAAATCTACTTTCTTCTCTTGAAGAGTTTATAATCTAATAAGAGATAAAATGTATATGGAATGTTAAAAAGGCATTATTACATTCTGTAGAAGTTCAGAAAAAATAAAGATTTCCAAAAACCACTTCATCCTCTTTAAAACCTGCTTGTAAGTTAATGTATTACTAACTTTCTGGAACTTCTGGTTGTGTTCCATACTTTGTGAAATATCACAAGTCTCAGAACAACCACCTTTTCAGAAGCCCAAAGATTAGCAAGTCTAATTCTGAATTTTAGAGAGAAGGAGAAAAGTAGATTCAGTACACTATTGACCAGGGTATTAGTAACAGTCTTAGGCAATTTTTCCAGCATATAATATCAATAGAAACCTAAAGCAAGTCTGAAAGTTGGCCATGCCAGAAGGGGGGGTATGCCTAAAAACTTCATCTTAGATTCACCTAAACCTGGCAGTAAACACTCAGAAATGTACTGAGGCTGTTTTCTACTAATTGACTCACCTGGTGAGTAGGTGGCTTATAGTCACCTTATAGTAGGTGGCTTAAGGGCAGTTAGAAGGCAAGAAAGTTATAAGGACCTTTGAGAACAGGATAGTGCGGGCATTTTGCATACTGAGGATTCAACACTGCATGAAGCGGGTACAAGCCGTAGGTCTCCATGGGGAATTTTGAGAGACCTGGGAAACCGAAAACATAACTGCTTTGAGTAGTTACCTCTGTTGTCCAGAAGACCACCAGGATGGCTATATAGTAGAAATATTATTGCTTTATTGGCAATATTGCTTTGCAAGCAGGGAAGAGATAGTCTCCAGCGTGTACCTAAGATGCTCTCTCTTCAAAGAGGGGAAGGACAGGTTGGATTTTATGCCTCACAGGGCCTTTCATACATATTTAGCAGATTTGGAAGGAAAAGCTCTGCATATTTATGAGGGGAACTGAGCACACATACAATGAGTAATCATGTATGTGGCATACATCCCATATTAACTTTGGAGTGGAGTTTTAGCATTAAAATAAGGTGGAACTTGGCTCTTGATGTCAAAAGGTGAACAACAGGACACAAAGACGGTTTGTACACAGTCTCCATAAGTTGGCTGAGACTGGCTTCGGGTCTGGAGTAGCTTATCAGGAAAGAATGTTTGTAAGGCCGGTCCTCTGTCCAGTCAGGGTCCTCGTGGTCTGGGTTGTAAATCAGCCTGATAACTCCTATTGTTAGGAAGTTTAGAAAGAGTGTGGTTTTTCTTGTACCTATAGGAATTTAGAAATTTGCCATGCCACCTGTGCCCTGAATCCTTGACCTGTAGGTAACTTTTCTTTTCTTTTCCTTATGGCTGGTCTTAGTTGACAAAGAGGCATTTGTTTTGGTCTCTCAGATCACACCTCTAAACAGATAAATTTCCTTAGCTTTTGCAATCAAAGAACCCTTACAACTTTTTCCTGTTTCTATCAGTGTCTTTTCATGAATCATATACCTTGTAACAAGCAGGTAGATGGTTTTGGAGCTGCTCAAAAAGGAAGGAGTAATCACAGGAACCAACTACCATGCCAGCTCAACCTCATTTCCCTTCTTGAAAGGGTCTTCAAAACAAAGCATCAATAAATGTAGGAGAAATAGCATGTTGAAATTCCAGTAAGGCATAGTTCTTTTATATGATTATAGACAGATACAGAAGTATGTATTAGAGGGCGATAACAATTGAGAGGGTTTATATGTGATTAAGAAGCCAATCTCTAAGGGTGCAGATTGATTAATTTTCATTTATTTCCAATCCCATGTTTTGTGGTTTAGTGAGGGTAATTTATCTAGTCTCCTAGGGTAGGATGGAGGTAGTTCTCCAAGGCCATGGCAAGTCAGCACCAGGTAAGCACAAGTGAATGTAAGTTTAGTTCGATCTGTGATATGGGAGACAGATAAGTGAAGGGTCAGATAAGAAGGTTTATAAGGAAGCACTCAACGCCAGTCCAGAATAAGCCCAAATCTGAACACCAAGGGCACAGCATTAAAGGTTTCAGACAGTTATTAGACCAGAAGGAAGATTTAATCAAAAAGTAAGCCAGACAATATCCCGAACACAGTTCTTGGCACTCCAGGCAGTTTTTAATGGGACTGTCCCAAGTAGCAGGTTTTTTCAGGGATATCTAAAAGGTACTTTAATTGGACTAGGAAGATCCTCAAGTTAAGTAACCAATATAGTGAATGGGTGGCCAATCGTCCCCGTTTGCCAGGGACTGAGGGATGGTGCCAGGATATGGGCCTTTCACTCATTAAACCAGGACAACTTTGTCACCCTATCAGTGAGGAGATGCACAACCATGTCTCATGAGGATATATGGGAATTGATTTCATCAGAAACGTAGTCATAATATTAATAGTAATAGCATTTCCTGAGCAGTTGCCATTTGGCAGACTGTGAAGGACTTTAGACAAACATCCTCATTCAATCTTCACAACCAACCTATAAGTAGGCATAATTATTTTCTCAGTTTTTCATGAGGAGGAAACTGAGGCTTATGATGGCTAAAGAATTGCCCAATGACACATCTCGTAAATGGTGGAACCTCACATTGAACCGGATCAGTTGGATTCCAGAGCCCACAATCTGAAACCATCAAAGATTTAAGGATACTCAGCAGCTGCTTCAATACTTGGAGGGCCGTCATAGAGAAAGACCAAGCTGAACTTATGAAACCGTGGGAGGTCATACGTGAAGTTAGGCAGAGACAGAGTTCTGGATTTCTGAACTTTCCAGAATAGAATAGGCTGCTCCAGAAAAGAGACACCTTCCCTGCACTTGGCAGGAATGACTACAGAAGTACAAGCATTGCATAATTGGCCTAATCTTTACAATCCCTCTTAGCAATAAGATGCTATGTTTTTATTTGTTTTTCTAGCAAGGTTAAAATTAGAAAAGGATTGTTCCACATACACTCACAAAATCAATCATAAAAACAGAAAGAAAGGCAATTTATTTGATTTTACAACAAAACTTATGATTTATCATAAGTTCCCATGCTTTTTTTAATAAATGTTGATATACCATATGCCCCCTTCAGTTCAAATTTGAGTGTAAATCATAAAAAGTCCATAATCCAAAACGCTTTATGTGTTTTTATGATCACAGAAGGCTGCCTTGCCTTCCATTCATGATTAATTTTTTTTGATGGCTCCCTCTAGATCTTAGAAAATAATTAAAACTAATGAACAATCCGCAATGGCAGTAAAGCAAGGAGCATATTGTTTCCTGTCTGGGCTCCAAGTTTGATCAAAGGGAAGACTGGCTGAGATGCAGAAAGTGATATTTTGCACTTCACTTCCTGACCACCCACTGAGACCAAATGACAGCTTCAGGGGAAATCATGAATTAAGATTTTTTTAGCACTTTATAGAATAGTTAGAGTTTGCAAAAATACAATTAGTCAGTGTAACTGCAGATTCCCCAACAGAGAAGGAGCCTTAGATGTGTGCTTTTTATTTTCTCTTACCACTTTCCTGTGTCATGAGTGGAGTAATGTTTTCATTGAACCAGGTCCCCTCCTAACACAGATCACTTAATCACATAAACCAGTGTTACTGCTGGGAAAAAAAAGGCATTCACAAATTATCATTTTATCACATTTTCCTAAGTTTGATGATGTGTTTTCAACAGGTATTTTAGAGAATATTTTATTCAGACGTTTAGTTAGTCAAAGAAAAGAAGAAAAGCAAAACTTCAGGTTAAGTCAATTGTTTGGGGGCTAGGGGTGGGAAGATTGGTTTGTGAAGTGTTTATGTAGAAAGCAAGAGGAAAGTAGAAATTTGGGAGAGGATTAATTACTTCCATCCACTTTCTACTGTGTATCCTTGTGGCTTCATCTATAGAGAAGCACTTGACTTTTTTGGTTGACTTGACACTCAACTCAATCTAACTTGACTGGTCAAACAATTAACAACTCCACCGTGGTCAATCAAAATAGAAGAGTTTTATCATCTTTTATTTTTATTCTGCAAATGACTTTTTTAAAAAATAAATCTGATGCATTAAAGATACAAAGTGAATTAGCTTTTAACATTGGCCACAAAGGGGATTTAGATGATAATAAAAATATAGTCAATCCTTAATTGCTCTAAAGCTGATTACATGTCAGGCCTTCTTGGGACCTTGTTTCTTCCTTCTTGCATTTCCCTTCTTTATGTTTATTGGCTCTAAATGGGGAGAAAGAAACCACAGATACTCCAGAAGCACTTGTTAAAACTTTGACATACTATTTTCCACAGAGGCTGTGCTAGTTTGCAGTCCCACCAACAGTGTATAAGTGTTCCTTTCTCTCCACATCTACGCCAGCATCTGTTGTTTGGGGACTTTTTGATAAAAGCCATTCTTACCGGGGTTAGGTGATACTGTGGTTTTGATTTGCATTTCCCTGATTAGAGACTTTGAGCATTTTTTCATATGTTTACTGGCCATTAGTCTATCTTCTTTTGAAAAGGTTCTGTTCATGTCTTTTGCCTACTTTTATATGGGGTTTGATTTTTTTCTTGCTGATTTGTTTGAGTTCTTGATAGATTCTGGTTATTAGCCCTTTATTGGATGTATAGCATGCAAATATTTTCTCCCATTCTGTAGGTTGTCTATTCACCCTATTGACTTGTTTCTCAACCTCTATGGAAAATAATGTGGAGATACCTCAAAGAACTAAAATTAGACCTACCATTTGATCCAGCAATTCCACTATCGGGTATTTACCCAAAAGAAAAAAAGTCACTTTATCAAAAAATATCTGCACTCAAATGTTTATTGCAGCACAATTCACAATTGCAAAGATGTAGAATCAACCCAAGTACCCATCAGTACATGAGTGGATTAATAAAGTGTGGTATATGTATACCATGGAGTGCCACTTAGCCATAAAAAAAAATGGTGAACTAATACCTTTTCTAAGAACCTGGATGGAACTAGAGACCATTCTTCTAAGCGCAGTATCACAAGAATGGAAAAACAAACACCACATGTAATCACTATTAAATTGGAACTAATCAAACAACATCCATGTTCACATATGATAGTAAAATTCAACGGAAACCAATTAGGTGGGTCGGGGGGAGGAAGGGATGGAAAAATTTACACCTAATGGGTACAACGCACACTACCTTGGTGATGGGCACACTTACACCTTTAACTCAAACTACACAAAACAAATCATGTAATCAAAACATTTGTACTCCAATAATATTCTGAAATTAAAAAAATGTGTAGTTAGGATTAAAAAAAAAAAAAGATTTTGACATAGAAGAGTTGCCAGGAGTTGTTAGATTTTCATCATCCAAGCTTGCTCCACTGGATGGTGGCGTAGCAACTTGTAAGTTGGCAATACAGTTCTAGAACCCTAAGTTAGGAAGCACCTATAGATTTACAACCAGCATTGGCCCCAGGCGAGGCAGTGAATTTCTGCCTTCACGATGCTCTTCATGCCCCCACCTTCTATCTCTATTATAAAATCTTAAAACCTCTAGAATGGAAAAGCTTAGCTGTTCTCTCCCTGGCCCCTCAGGTCAAAGCTTGAGCTCAGAAAAGGATCTGACACTTGCAGAATCTCATATGGGTTTTCTAATCTTCTTATTTATTGTGGAATAAATGATGCCATGGGTTGAAAAGGACAGAAAATCGCTGTGAGTTGGTAGAGAGAAAATCTTTGGGGATGGGAATACTCACCTCAAGTGCTGAAGTCATACTCTATAGACTACATAGCACCTTAGCCTGTATCTGACATTGTCCTTGTCCCTACACATAAGTAAGGGCAGGGTTCTTACCCAGGGACCCTTGACAAAATCTAGTTCAGGCCTTGGCAATCTGTGGTCCACAGGCCAAATCTAGTCACCACCTGTTTTTATATGGTCTGTGAGCTAAGGATGGTTTTTACATTTTAAAATAGTTGGACAGCAAAATGATAGATATAAACCAACTATATTGATAATTACATTAAAGGAAAATGGTCCAATCACTCCAAGTAAAAAGCAGAAATTGTCAGAGAGGATAAAAAAGTAAATCCTATTTAGGATTCTCCAGTTTCTCCCACTTTTTCTCTGTCCTGACTGAGAAACACAGAGTTCCTTGACCCCTCTGTGACCAAGCCAAAAGCACATTTTCCCCTGTATGCTTGAACCCAAGCAAGGGCATCGAACATTCCCAGAAACTGATAAACCATTTAGACTGGTGCTCAAAAACACTCTGAGAGATGAGTCCTGTTGCTAAACACATAGAAACTAGCCCTCATCCTGAGCCAAACTCCTAAACTCTCATACAAACTTCATAAACCAACATCTCATGGCAGACATACCTAGGTAGCACATCCATTATTTCACTGTCTGTCATAAGAATATGCTGCACCGCCCCCCTCCCCCGCCCCTGCATATAACTTCCCCTAATAAATGCTTTGGACTGATAAAAAAAAAAAAATAATAAAATAAAATAAAATAGTTGGAAAAAAATCAGGAAAATAATAATATTTTGTGACATGCAAAAATGATACGAAATTCAAATTTTAGCGTTGAAGTTTCACTGGAACACAGCCATGTACGCTCATTTACATAGTACGCTGCAACAGCAGGGCTGAGTAGTTGTGACAGCTCATGGAGCCTGAAGTACCTAAAGTATTTACTACTGAACTTTTTAAGAAACAGTTTGGCTGGATGTAGGTCAATGTTTTTAAAACAGTGTCCTAAGGATCCTGGTGGTTCAACAGAGCTCATCTCAGAGCAGGGAAGGGGCAGGATGGCCCTGAGGAAGGGGCCACATAGACGACGTATCATCTTCATTCAACCAGAATCAGTCTGCTTTTACCTCTTTCATACTTTGGAAATCAAAGATTAATTTTATAAAAGTTTATAAAAAGTTTAAAACTGTGGAAAGCCATGAGTTTTTAAATCACAAAGCTTTTTAAATCTTTTTTTTTCTTAGCACTTTTCTAAACTAAATGCTCAGTAACCAGCAATGTACCTTCTAGGACACAGGGACTGTTACCATCCTTTTCCCATCAAAGCAGAGGGTTCTGTGGGAGAAGCTGGCACGGGGGTCTTGTTGGGGACTCATTCACTTTCTCTCCCCATTTCTCAGCTCTCCTCATCTCCACTTCTGCCTCCATCTCTTTTCTTCCTCTTTCCATACCAATTTCCTCAACCTCTGCATGTGCTCTTGACTCCCTTTTTAAAAAAAGCTTACGTGTGGCTTTGGCTGGCCATGGCATCCTTGTCACTTTTGCTCGACTCCTATTTTGCAAATTATTTCTGTTTCTCTCCAAGAGAGAAAAACCGAGTGAGTTAAAGGCATGAGCATTGTAGCCCAGATTTGAATCTTGGCTCTTCTACTTAACAATTCTTCTGCTTACCAAATGGGCAAGTTACTTCTCTGTACTTCCGTTTCCTCATGAGTGCAATGGGGCTAATAACCATACCCATCTCCTGAGATTGCTGTGGGAATTAAATAACATATGTAAGATAGAACAACGCCTGGCATATAGCTAGCATGATGGAGGTGTTAGCTCTCATTGGTATCTGATTGGCTCAGTCAAGCCATGGGTGGGCCCCTCTTCAACCTAAAAGTATTTTAGGGCTCATCTCATGTCAGCTACCACCCATAGGTCTAATCAGCAGAGGCTGGGTGCCAGGGCATGGTAGATTGCATTAAAGGCCTCAATTCTTTGCCCCTCCCTGTACCTGCTGGCTTTTCTGTGTAATTTTTCAGTACCTTTCTATTTGGGTAGGACACGCTTCTCATACCTTAATGCCAGGCTTGGTATTTGACTTGCTTTGGCTAATGCAAAATTGTCAGACATAATACAGAAACTTCAAAAGTGCTTGCACAGTTGAGCTTACCCTCTTGATCTTCTGCCATCATCATGAGAAGGTCATGCCCAAGTTGACCTGCTGATGCAAGAGGAGGACGACAAGCACGTGGAGTGGAGCCATCCCTGACCAAGCCCAGCCTCGATGAGCCAACCCTGTCAGCCAGCAGACTGATGAGAAATAAAACACGATTGTTGTTTTATGCCATTGGGTTTTGGGTGGTTTGTTACACAGCATAAACCATTTTAGAAAGATATATTTCTGGTTGAACCTGGTAACATATCAATTTGTTCAACTAAAAGCCACACTTAAGTTCTTTTATAAAATATTTTTTACTGAATTCATCAAGCTGTTTTTTTTTTTTTCTTTCAAACTAGGTTGCTCGGAGTTCCTAATTCCAAAATTATGATGTTTTCTCTCCTCTCATTGACTCTCCTGACTTTAAAATTTTTTCAGCCTATTTTCCCCACAAACTCCATAAATATCTGTAAAGGGTTGAAACAAGATGTTTTGACTTGCCAGTGCAAATTCTCTTTGGGATTCCCTTAAAACTCATCTGCTGTCAAAGGTTATTGCAGGTGGTTTGCAGAGGATGAAATCGATCTCCAGACTTCCCACTCAGTGGGTTTCCCATGGGGTTTGAGGAGAAAAGGCGTGGAGTTCATGGGAATGGAGGAGCAGGCGGGCTTCTACGTATTTGTAAACTGGAGATACTTTTTTTTTTTTTCTTCAAGAGAGAAACAGAAAGGATGAGACAGACACACAAACATGAGTTCATTTAAAACCTAATCCTTTGTAGAAATCCGTCTATTGAGGCTGAAACTGGAGAAACTGGACCAAAATAGTGTATATAAATTAAAAGTAGAGACTTTTAGCCTTTGATCCCAGATGTATTCATTTTCCAAATGGGCTAGGGGCCAGCCTGGGATCAGGATATAATTTACCGTCAAGTGAAGGGAGTAGGAAGAAATAACTTTCTAGAAGGGATGTTGGCAATTGTTTGTACTTGTACATTCTAGGGTAGCCCTTTGGATTTGATTGCCCATGTCTTTGAAGAGAGTAATGAGCAGTAACAGCACTAACTCGGGAACCAGATTGCCTAGGTCCAAACCCTGGTTCTACTACTTATTAGTTATGTAACCTTTGGCAAGTTACACAACCTCTCTGTCTTCTCATGAGGTTGTGATGAGGAATAAATTATGTAAACCATTTAAAATGCTCAGAAGAGTGCTGGGCACATACCAAGCACTCTATAAATGTATGTTATCATTATCATCCCTTTTGTTATAGCTATTACTTCTATTTTGGGGAGTTTATTCTGGGGAACAACCCCTTCTTCAGTTAAGACTGTATTCTATAAATACTGACTCTACTCTCCCAGCCTGTCCAATTGCAACCATCATCCTCTGGCTTCAGGGACAGATTGAGGTTTTAGCATGTGAGCCGGTCTAACCAATGAGGTGCAATCTTTAGATTTCATGGCTTTGTAAGAGAGACACATATTTTCTCTTCTACTGGACATCAACTCATAAGGAAGTAGGCCGAAAATGAAGCCCATTACAAGGAACAAAGCCAAGAGATGGAAAAGTGGGTCCTGTCTTCAGACAACATTTAAAACCCTAAATGAAATCCTTCTTGATACACAGGGAGATATATATTCTTGGGGGGTGTGGGGAGTGAGGCTATAAATGTCCTTTTTTGCTTAAACCAATTCAAGTTGGGTTTAACAGGAGAACTTACACACCTTCTAATTATTTTTGCAGAAAGTTTTATTGAAATTTTTATTCCTATTTTTGAAATTTTCCATGAGATTCGAGTCACTACAGGGTAAACTTGAATAGCAGACATTAACCAACTTTTTTAAAATGGCAATTTCATTCAGGTTGAGCTGCCAGAAATTGTCATCTTAGGGGATTTTTACTTTTATCTTACAGGAGTTGGGGCTTCAGGAGCTTACAGTGGAAATCACCACCTTGCTCTTCTGTCCTGAGTTATGCATTAAACCAAGTTGAATCTAAGCATTCATGGAATATAAAAATGGGAAATAAAAGAAAGCAGCTTTGATCTTCCCCCCTCAGGAGATTTATTCTGACAGTTTGCAACTCGATGAAATAGATAATGGAAATCCCTTGTCACAATAACTCAGTTTAAATGCATTGTCAGATTAATAGACTCAGTTATCCACTTCAGTAAGGACTGTGAGAGGCAAAGTTGGAAATCATCCCTTCTCATAAACATCCCAAAGGATTCAAAGGGGTTTCTAAGCTGAGGAAATTGTGAATTGGGCAAATTTTGCTTTGAGTGAGCTAGTCCACATTTCTCCTTCCTGTGCATAGATTATTTGTCTTCCTTTTTCTTCCTACACTTCCCCTTATAAAACAGCTTCCTTCTTCCTCCTACTCTCCCCTCCTATGCCTAGTAAGAATCTCCATTAACTTTTCTGGTAATGATCCCATCTCCATGGCACCAAGTGTCTACACTTGGTTCACGATGGGCCAATTATAGTCTCTCAGCTCCACAGCCACAGTGATTGGTCCAGGCTGTGGGCATGTGAAACAAGCTGAGCCAATCACAGTCCTCCTGCCGAATTTGTTGTTGTTGTTGTTGTTGAAGCTGAAAGGGAAGATCCTTTGCTTCTGTGGTAACAGAGCTGTAGGGAGTGAGTCCAGAGCTGTCTACAGCCATGGAGGAAGCAGACTGACAGTTGGCAATAGTAAACAGCGCTGTCATAGGGAGAAGGCAAAATGTAGAAAAACAGTTTGGCAGCATTCAAGGCTGTAGTCCTGGTAATTACTGAATCCAGATCTGCCTCCACTTCCCATGAATTTGTTATATAGGTAAATAAATATATCTTAATTTATTAAGAAAGATACTTCCAGTATTAGCTCTCACATATCAAGAGCTTGGGAGACATTCTCATCCTTACAACAAGAAAAACGTAGACACAAAAAATCAATTACTTTTTTTGGACTTTCCATGAAATTCCTGAGGACCACAGTCTTTGTGGGAGGGAACACACTTCATGAGCATTACATCCAGAAACTCCACCAGGTTTTCATAATGAAAATCCTAGAAAGATGCTGTCATAGCTCTGGCAGGGACAAGGAAAGAGAGAGTATTGTAAAATTCACCCAGAGTCTTCTCCATAAAAAGGACCTTATATCCAGAGCCTTTGCCAGAGCCTTATCCAGTAGGGGAAAGGACATTCTTCCAACTCCTTCTTCCACAAGCTTTCCTGTACCACCTAAGAGAGGAAAAATGAAACACTCAGTTAGGACTCTGAGGAAACAGATTAAGTATGATGCAGCCAGGGAAGGGAGGGGGAGGCAGGGGGGATAAAATGTATCACTGGAGAAACACCTGTGAAGATCAAACCCCGAGACTCAGGCTCACTAAAACACTGAGATTTAATTGGAAAATTATAGAATGTTCCCTTCCCCTCCCCTTAATACCACATCAATAGGACCTCAATAGAATACTATTGGATTACAGCTAAAAGAAATGCAAAATGCAGACTCTATCTAAGGAAGAGTATTTAGGGAAGCCCAACATCTGCGGGGGGCGGGGGGTGGACAGTGGGAAAAACAAGAACATTAGAGAAATTTGAAGCCTCTGGCACATGTAGCCATATCAAACATGAAACACAATCCAACTCCTATCCATATTATCATAAATCCTCACACAAAGGGCCCGTTTACCTGAAATTCCATTACTGGATACATGTCTTTTTTTTTTTTTTTTTGAGACAGAGTCTCACTCTGTTGCCCGAGCTAGAGCGTCGTGGCATCAGCCTAGCTCACAGCAACCTCAAACTCCTGGGCTCAAGCAATCCGCCTACCTCAGCCTCCCAAGTAGCTGGGACTACAGGCATGCACCACCATGCCTGGCTAATTTTTTTCTATATGTATATTTAGCTGTCCATATAATTTCTTTCTATTTTTAGTAGAGACGGGGTCTCGCTCTTGCTCAGGCTGGTCTCGAACTCCTGAGCTCAAATGATCTGCCCACCTCGGCCTCCCAAAGTGTTAGGATTACAGGCGTGAGCCACCTCGCCCGGCCTGGACACATGTTTTAATTTCAGCAAAACGTTACAAAGCATGCCAAAAGCAAGAAAAAAGATAGTCTGAAGATACAAAGAAATCATCAGAAACAGAATCAGATATGACATAGGTGTAGAAAACAGAAGACAGGGTATTTAAAATGCTATGATTAATATGATATGGGCTGTAGGTGGGAAAATAGAGAATGTGCAAGAACACATGGGTAATGTAGATGGAAACTCTAAGAAAGAGTCTAAAGGAAATGCTGGAAATCAAAACACTGTACTAGAAATGAAGAATGCCTTTAAATGGGCTCATCAGTGGACTTGACCAAGTCCAGGAAAGAATCTGTGTGCTTGGAGTTAGGTCAATAGAAACTTCCCAAACTGAAAGGCAGAGAAAAATAACAAACATCCAAGAACTATGGGACAATTTCAAAAGGTGTAACATAAACATAATTGGAATATCAGAAGGAAAAGAAAGAATGTAGAGGAAGAAAGAGTTGAGTAATGGCTGAGAACTTTGTAAAATTAATGATAGACACCAAACCACAGACCCAAAAAGCTGCTAAAATACTGAATAGGATAAATACCAAAACCACACTCAGGCATGTCACATTCAAAGTGCAGAAGCCAAAGGCAAAGAGATAATCTTGAAAGAAGCCAGGGGAACAAAGTACCTTACCGATAGAGGAATAAGGATAAGAATTACAGCATGCTTCTCATCAGAAATCATTCAAGCAAGAGCATGGAGCAAAATATTTAAAGTGGTGAAAGAAAAAGAAAAAAAACAAAAAGCCTCCACCAACCTAGAATTTTATATGCAGCAAAAGTAATTCTTCAAAAATAAAGGATATATATTTTCTCAAACAAACAAAAACTGAGGGAATTCATCCCAGTAGACTTCCATGCAAGAAATATTAATAGAAGTCTTTCAGACAGAAGGAAAGGGATGTATCAAAACAGGAATCTCCATAAAGGAAGGAAAAGCTTCAGAAAAGGAATAAAGATAAGACAAATTCCTTTAATTTTTTTTCTCTAAATTGATCTAAAAGGTAACTTTTTAAAAAGAAATTATAGTAATTAAAAATAGAATTACCATATGATCCAGCAATCCCTCTTCTGGGTATATTCCCAAAAGAAATGAAATCACCATTTCATAAAGATACCTGCACTCCCATGTTCATTGCAGCATGCACAATAGCCAAGATATGGAAGCAACCTAGCAACCACAGAAAAATGGATAAAGAAACTACGTATAGATATAGATATGTATATATAAAGATTATATATATGTAAATACACAAAAGGATATTATTCAGCCTTTAAAAAGGAGGAGATGCTGCCATTTGCCATAACATATATGAACCTGGAGAACATCCTAAGTGAACTAAGCCATACACAGAAAAAGTATTTCATTATCGCACTTATATGTGGAATCTGTTTTTAAAACTCAAATATACAGATAGAATAAAACAGTGGTTACTGGAGGTGAGGTGGGAGGGAGGAAATGAGGAGATGTAGGTCAAAGGATACAAAGTAGCAGATGAGAGGGTGAACAAGTCTAAAGATCTAATGCACAACATGAGGACTATAGTTAATAATAGTGTATTATATTTAGGATTTTTGCTAAATGAGTAGATTACAGCTGCTCTTGACACAGAGAGGGAAAATGGGTATCTATGTGAGATGATGGATATGTTAATTTGATCCACTATAGTAACCATTTTACTACATATGTATTTGGTAGCATCATGTTGTATACCTTAAATGTACATAATAAAATTTAAGAAAATAAAAGAAATAATAGTAACAATGTATTAGTGATTTTAGCATATGGATGAGGAAAATGAATGATAGCAATGTCACAGAGGACAGTGGGTACTAATCAAGAATACTTTGTTTAAGGCCGGGCGCAGTGGCTCACGCCTGTAATCCTAGCACTCTGGGAGGCCGAGGCGGGTGGATCGCTCAAGGTCAGGAGTTCGAGACCAGCCTGAGCGAGACCCCGTCTCTACTAAAAAATAGAAAGACATTATATGGACAACTAAAAATCTATATTAAAAAAAAAAAAATTAGCCGGGCATAGTGGCGCATGCCTGTAGTCCCAGCTACTTGGGAGGCTGAGGCAGTAGGATCGCTTAAGCCGAGGAGTCTGAGGTTGCTGTGAGCTAAGCTGACGCCACGGCACTCACTCTAGCCTGGGCAACAAAGTGAGACTCTGTCTCAACAAAAAAAAAAAAAAAAAAAAAAGAATACTTTGTTTAAGATACCTACACTATGTAAGAAGACTATAGTGTTATTTGAAGGTGATCATAGATTTAAAATGTATATTGCATAGTGGGTATAGTGCTTCATATTGAAAAGATGAAAAAGTTCTTGAAAGTCCACAACAATGTGAATGTACTTAATGCCCCTTAATTGTACACCTAAAAATGGCTAAAATTATAATTTTTTTGGTAAGTATATTTTACCAAAAAATGTTTTAAAACCTTAAAAAGTATATTGTAAACTCTAGGACAACCACTAAGAAATACTAAAAAAGAAGTATAATTCATTTGCTAAGAGAGAAATAAAATAGAGTTAGGTAAAATGCTCAATTAAAACCAGAGAAGGCAGAAAAGAGGGAGATGAGTAATGAAAAACAAATACACATAGAAGACAGTTACAAGCATGATAGAAATTATATCAGTAATCACTTTGAATATGAATGGTCTAAATATGCCAAATAAAAGAGATTATTATAATGGATTAAAAAACAAAAATAAAAACAAAACAAGACTCAAGTATATGTTATCTATAATAAATCTACTTTAAATGTAAAAACTTAAAAAGTGAAAGTGTGTAGAGAAAGATATACCATGCTAACACTAATTAAAAGAAAGCTGAAATAGGTATATTAATTTCAAACAAAGGAGACTTCAGAACAAGGGAGATTATCAGGGACAAAGAAGGGCATTACATAATATTAAAAGGTCCAATTCCCCAAGAAGATACAACAATCCTTATTGTGTATGCACCTAACAGGAGACTGTCAAAATACATGAGGCAAAAACTGACAGAACTGAAAGAAGAAATAGACAAATCCATTATTATAGTTGGAGACTTCAACACCCCTCTGTCAATAATTCATAGATCAAGCAGGCAGAAAGTCAGTAAGGATATATATAACCTGAACAGGACTATCAATCAACTTGATCTCATTGACATTTACAGAATACTCCATTCAACCACAGCAGAATACACATTCTTCTCAAGCTCACCTGGAACTTTAACCAAGATAGACCACATTCAGGACTATAAAATGCACCTGAAAAAAAAAATGTATACAAATAATACAAAGTATATTCTCAGACCACAATGGAAATAAACTAGAAACTAATAACAGAAACATCACTAGAGAATTGCAAAATATCTTAAAATTAAATGATATATTTCTAACTAACATGTGGATCAAAGAAATGTCAAGAGAGATGTTAAAATACTTTGAACTAAATAAAAATGAAAATATAACTTACCAGATATATAGAATGCAGCACAGCAGTGCTTAAATGAAAATTTATAGCATTATATACGTATATAACAAAAGATTTAAAAAAATCTACAATCAATAACCTAAGCTTCCACTTTAGGGAAGTAGAGAAAGAAGAGCAATTTATTCCTAAAGCAAGCAGAAGAAAAGAATTAATAAAAATTAGAGTAGACACCAATAAAATGGAAAATAAAAATAGGGAAAATCAATAAAGCCAAAAGCTGGTTCTTTGAAAAGATAACTTCTTGAGATAGTTCCAATTGTGTTCTGTTACAACCAAAAGTTCTTATTAAATAATGCCCGTTTATCCCCATATTCTAAATTTTCCAGCTTTTCTCTTTCCCACCTGCTCCTCTCATGCTCTGAGAAGGAAATTTTTCTGACAAATGGGTTCATACTAAGGCATCAATGAGATAAGTTAATCAGGATTATTGTGCACTGCTGTATCAGCAATGCCTGGTATGATGCAGGTGTTTAATAAATATTGGCTTAAACATCTTATATTTTAAATGGGAACCACTGGAATTGATCAGATCATCTTTAATGCTAGAAATCTGGAAGCTACAGAATAGATTGAGGAAGTTGTATATTACAGATATCCCTTAAATTCAGATTGCGTAACTTGAGCTACCTCCTGAGACCAGCTCTCCTCCAAAATTAGATTTCCAGGCTTATCTGTATTATTAATATTTGCTGTTTCTCCCTAGTTCCAGGCTGGAAGTGACATTTCATATCATCTGTGGTAAGCACAAAGTAATATACTGGCCGACTTAATCTATGCAAGTCCAGGGTTGTCTGCATGAGAGGAAGAGGGGTATGGTTAGCCTTGACCCGCCTAGAGCATTGCCACAAACAGAAAAATAGCCCCACCTGGTGGCCAAAGAGAGTGCTACCATTTTAATTATCTTAAGGCCCATCCAAATTCTGAAGTGTAGCTCAGAATGCTCCAATCGTTTCTATTCCTTTATTAAGCCTAATGGTATGATCTTCTTATGTATTTCATATGCCTTCCTTTTATTTACTTTAATATGTAAACAGTAAATTAACTGTTCCATCATATAAATAGTTCCCAGTAGTTCCTTTCATAGGTAAATCAATTTATAAAATTGGCTATCAAACCCAGGGCCCATCTGTTTTGCTTAAGTGGTAATCACAGAGAATCTAGTTAATTAGCGAAGTATGCACCAATATAGGAAGGCAAAGTGATTTCCTTTAAAATAGTCCATTTTTTGAGCTTTTTGATCAGCTGCAACTAAAAGTTTTAGTTTCTTTGACAAAGTTCTTTGTTTTTAATTTTTAACAGGTAGAGGATTAAATTAGAGATAAGAAATTATTTCCCACTATGTGGACTGCTAATTTCTAAAATGTGTTAATAAGCAAATTTACATACTTTTTAAAAACATGAAACACTAAATTGTCAAAATGGTATTATAATAAAATGAAACCACACTGGTTTATTATCATGCAATTTAGTAAGTACATGAAATTGCAAAAATTCTCATTTGCAGTCTGGAGTAACAGTAGCTGCCATTTATTAATTAACCCCTGTGTGCAAGGCACTATATTAATGCTTTACTTAGAGTAACTCTTAATGCTATAAAAACTGTTAATATATGTTGCTGTTTCAATTTAACAGATGTGTAAATACATTTTAGGATGTTAAGTTTCTTATGTAAGATAGTAACCTGAGATCAAATCTAGCTTTGTCTTACCCTAAAAGTCATGCTGTCCCAAATGCCATGCTTCTACAACCACTTCAGTGAAGTTGAATGAAGTTCTCAATGAACTTAATTCAATGAACAAGTTTTTATTAAGCACCTACTATGTGCTAGGCCCAAGCGTAGCTGCTGAGTGTACAACAGTTAATGATGAAGAGACCTTGCCCCATTGCTTATACTCTAGTGGAAATGAAAAAACTGACTCCATAAGCAATTTAGGAGAATATAGTAGCCAGAAGCTAAACATTTTGGAAAGTTAATACGAGAAAGGGCAAAAGAGTTGAAAAGTCCCTTTCCATTTGGTAACAGGAAATGGGGATTACAAACAGCTAAACTATGTACAGCCTTCATTTAGCTGTTCTCAGACCACTGTCAAGGCGAATCTGAGCTCTTTCATTAATATAGTGTCTATTAATAGAGAAGTCACGGCCTCTGTGGTGCAGGACAATTTGTAGTATAAAATTTTTAGAACTAGTTTGGAGATTCTCAGTCTCTGCGAAACGGATATGTTCCATCACTAAATTGAAATAATTGCTGGGGTTTTGCAATTTCTAGAAAATATAACTTAATGGATAAAATTTTCACAATTTTAAGCTTTTCTTTGACAAAATTTTCCAGCCTTTTTGCACCTGCTACTGCTTGTCGGCTAGTGAGTGCCAGCTGATAACAAATGAAATGAATAAGTAGCAAGCAAAAGTTAATGCAAACAGCCAATCACTCTTAATTCAGCAGCATGTTTTTTTATGGATGTGTGTGTTTGTGGTTATGATTTTATATTGTGGCATATAATAGAGCCACATTTTCTGCCTAAAATTATTCCTAGAATTAAATGTATCAATATTTCATGGTGTTCTATGGGGAGTATAATATCTTCCATGATTCTATGATTAAGAACTGCTTAAAAGATCAAGAAAGCATTGTTTTTGTGGATCAAATGCTGGATATGGAAACCACATCCTCTGGCACATATACCCTGGTAACCCCCAACCCCAAATCAGTCACACTGCCCAAGGAGGGAGGAGAATAGCTGGGCCCTTTAAGTCAAATTTCTGGAATGACTCATAGGGTGAGATCATGAAAGAATACTTGGCCCTCCCAGCAGAGGAGGAGTGGTTTGTGCGGATGCTCATCGGGCCATATTTTACTAGTGAATGGGATACTTGTGCCTCATCGGGAATGCAGCCATGCCCACTTCCCTCTTCTGTCCTGCCCCCACTCTGTGAGGCCCTCTTCCCACCACCTACTTAACTTCTGCCTTCCATATGATAAAGGTAAGAAGCTTAAGTCCAAGGGCCAGGCCACATGTTCAGGTTCAGGTTCCAATTTGGTTTTACCCTAAAGGTCTCCCATTGGAATTATGTGCCAAGTGACTACCAAGCCCTGACCTTATTCCTTAGTCTGCGAATTACTCTTCCTTGGAATAAGCTTCTAGCATTGACAGCGTGGAGGAAAAGAGGTACCCATGTAGAACTCAGTTCCTTGAATTTTTAATACCAACCATTTACTTTCTTTTCTACGGGAAGAAATTATGTAATTATGTGCCAAATCATGGCCTCCAACTTCAGTGCAGCCATTGGTTAAGGGAGGGAGGCTCTCTCCTCTGAAAACGCTCTGGTTAATGCTATCGGGGACCTCCTAATAACTCAGTTGAATAGGCTTGCTAGTCCCCAATATTATTTGAACTTTCTAGGTCATTTAGTAATATGGACCACTCTCTTTTATTAAACCTCTCTTCCCTTAATTTCTAACATAGCACTATCCCTAGTACCACTAGCTTTTGTTCCTGGCTCCTCTTCCTTTGTATTTCCTTGTAAGGCTTTTCCCTTAACCCCCATTGTCTTCTCACTCCACCTGCTGTCCCTACATGCTCTTACCCCGTGCAGGCATTCAACTGTGTCCTGTCGACTCGAGGTTCCTTAAGCCACACTAGCAGCTCTGATGTTGCCTTTAAGCTCCAGGCCAATTTCTTCACTTACCGACTAGGTGTGCCTAACTGGATGTCCTACAGGTACCCCAAAGTGAACATGTCCAAAATAGAGTCTATCACCAGCTTACCTACCTTCTCTTAAATTCATCCTCCTGCATTTCTTGATGATGGTGATGATGATGATATTAATGAAGATGAAGGAGAGAAAGTAGAAACCAAACAATTGTAAACACATGCAGTTCTAAGTGCTTTATGTATATTAAATCATTTGGTTTTTATATCAATCCTATGAGGTGAGTACTATTGCTATTCTCAATTTACAGATAAAGAAATGGAGACAAAGAGAGATTAACTTGCCCAAAGATACAGAGCTAGTAGTGACAGCACCAATGGTCCTCATTTATGCCTTGTGTACCACTTCTCTGTCTCAGAAGATGGCACCACTCCCCATTCGGTCACCTGAGAATGAACCTAGGTACCTCCCTCTTCCTCAATACCCAATCAGCCACTAACGGGGATCTTTACTTTATTCTCAGGAGAGAGGGTTGTAAAGAAGGGAGAGAAAGACCCTTCCATGTGGCTAGAGTTCTGCAACATGGTACATGTATGAATAAACATTTAAAATCATTTGTAATTTTTTTAAATCTCATATCCCAACCTGAGAATTCATGTTCTATTTCTGAATATTGTTCAAACGTGTATTCTATACCAGCACGGCCAATACAGGAAATGACATGAGAATGGTGCTTTGGTATAGAGGGAAGCTCAGAACTCCTGCTTACACAACTGGTGCTTAGTGTCATTCTGAGGAGCATTTTTCCTTAACACGGAACACAGAACAAAGGGTGGAGCCCTGTGGGGTCTCCAAGTTCTATCACGGGTAGGCTCAGTGCAGTAGGATTACAATATGGGATACAACACCACTCTGTCAATAAAATCCTTTGGGTTCATGCGTAGGGGACAGGAGGAGCCTATCTCAAGCTCAACTTTCCTCTGAATGAAGAACATGTGAAGAATGTCTGCTGTCCTTCATAGTTTTTTTAGTTTTTTAATTTTTGTTTTTGTTTTTTGAGGCAGGGTCTCACTCTGTTGCCCAGGGCTGGAATGTAGTAGCATCATCACAGCTCACTGCAACCTTGAATTCCTAGGCTCAAGCCATCCTCCTGCCTCAAACTCCCAAGTAGCTGGGACTATACGTGTGTGCCACCACGCCCGGCTAATTTTTTCTATTTTTGGTAGAGACAGGGTCTCGTTCTTGCTCAGGCTGGTCTCGAACTCCTGACCTCAAGCAATCCTCTTGCCTTGGCTCCCAGGGTGCTAGGATTACAGGCCTGAGCCACTACGCCCACCCATAGTTTTCAAATATGTTTTAAATGTTATTCTGCTAAGTAAATGATACCAAGGCAGAAGTGAGTTTATTTGAAACTTAGTTTTTCAGTAAGGACCATTTTTTAAAGCTTTCCTCAGTCCCTAAGGAACATAAACTAGGATGACTGTTCTCCCTTATAACATGAGCTATTTTCCATTTAGGAAATATTTGTTGAGCAAAGGCTCAATGCCGGGCACTGGGGTAGCTGCTGAGAACAAAGCAGCAGTGAGACAGATGTGGATCTTGCCCTAAAGGAACTAGGAGACAGTTAAAAGTAAAAATAAAATAAAATAAAATAAAATCAGACCAGTCAAATTAATTAATTATAAATCATAAAAGTTTTATGAAGGAAACAAAAAACAGGCCTAATATAAGACACAGTTTGCAGAAAGTAAATCTCCTTAAAAGTAATCAGGGAAGATCTCTTGGAGGAGGTGACACATAAACTAGTTCTGAAGGATGGAAAGAAGCCAGAGGTATCCACACTTGCCCCCCACGTGCACCCACCTTACCTCCTGCCCAGGAAGAGGGTGGAAAGCTTGTCCTCTCTCTGCTCTATCCCTTGCATGTTCACCTTCCTAATTCCATTTACCACACAGAGTGCATTTGCAAGCAAAACCCGAGGCCAAGCGTTGTTCACCAGTGCGACCTTGCCACTGCTATCAAAGTGATCGGACCCAGTTAAAAAATAGGCAAGTGATCCACATAGACATTTTGCCACAGAAAACATATAAATGGTCACTAAGCACATGAAAAGATGTTCTACCTCATTAGTCATCAGGGATGTGCATATCAAAATCACAGTGAGCTCTCGCTTTGTGCCCACTAGGATGGCTATAACCAAAAGGACACATGATAAATACTGGCAAGAATGGGGAAAAAACTGGAAGCCTCATATATTTCAGGTGGGAATACCAAATGTGTAGCCACTTTGGAAAACAGTGTGACAATTCCTCAAAAAGTTTAAAAATGGAGTCATCATATAACCCAGCATTTCCATTCCTGGTATATGCCCAAGGGTAACAAGAACATACGTCCACACCAACGTTATACACCAATGTTCATAGCAGCGTTATTCATACTAGCCAAAAAAGTGAAACAACCCAGATGCTCATCAGTAATAAATGAATAAACAAAATGTGGTACAGCCATAGACTAGAATATCGTTCTGCCATGAGAAGGAATGACTACTGCTACTACATAGATGAACCTTGAAAACCTGACACTAAGCAAAAGTCAGTCCCGAAAGATCCTGGGTTGTATGATTTCATTTACATGAAATTTCAGAGCAGGCAAATCCATAGAGACGGAAAGCAGATTAGTGGTTGCCAAGGGCAGGGGGAGGAGGTACTGAGGAGGCTGCTAAAGGGCACAGAGTGTTTTGGGGGTGATGAAATGTGCTAAAATTGACTGTGGTGATGGTTGAACAACTCTGCAAATACACTAAACACCACTGAATTGTATGTGTGCTTTAAATCAGTGGATTATACAGTGTGTGAAATATATCTCAAAGCTGTTATCTTTTGAAAAGCAGAAATGATAGGAAATGGAGACTTGAAAGGGAGCACAGGATACAAGTGCTGAGAAAGGGAAGATTTTTCTCTGTGACAACCTTCCACCCTTAATGACAGCTCTTTCTGCCTTCGTCTGAGAGGCTGTTGCCATGCACAACCGGGCCTGTCAGGGCCCCAGTGGACAGCAGCATCTTCACTCCAACATTGGAACACAATTTCCTTCCACACGTCAAAAACAAAGTGACCTCTTGACCTACTTTACCCTAATGTGATTTTTATCACTCTCATAAAAAGAAAATGTACTTCAAGTAATCGTTTTGTCTATGCTAGAAGCAAAAGTCTAGCATGAGTCGTGCCTGGACGTGAGTCATGATACAATGAGTTCTGGAAATTCTCAATAGATTCTTTCATTGTAATTGCATTTGTAAACTACTGTATTTGCCAGAACTCTTTGATTCAAGTGACAGAAATGCAAGTCAAAGCAGCTGTAACAAGAGATGGAAGAATTGGAATGTACTAGCTTATATAACTGGGGAGTCCAAGGGTGGATTTATTTTCCAGATGCAGGGACTTGACGTGTGACTCTCTCTGTGTCTGGGCCCCGCTTTTCTCTAGATACTCATCTTGCCCCCTCCTGTCTCAGGGAGGCTCTTTCCACCTGGGTGCTGTAGGTCTACATGTTCACATCCTGTGAGCCATAAACAAGAGGCTGTCTCTCCAACTAGTTTGATCAAGTCTGAGGACAGAACCTGATTGGTCTGACTTTGGTCACATGTCTCTTCCTAAGCCAACCATCATTCCAAGAGGGGAAAATACACTAAGGCTGGTCCAGGAAGTTTATATGCCTACTCCAGATGTGTTGGGGTGGGCGTGGGGGAGTGTTATGATTGACAGCCCCACAAAGACCCCATGTACAGATGGAGGAGCTACCCAAAAGAAAGGAGGTTCTGTTACCAGAAAGGAGGAGTACATGCTGAGCAGACAAAACCCATTGTACGTAGGTGCTTTGCAGCTGGGTTCTGGGACAGCACCACACAGAACCTCTCTCTGGCCAGCTTGGACTACGGTGTCATCTGCCTGGAGCCTACCACCTTACATGTACCTACATTGCTCTTTGACAGTTTCCATTACATTTCAGCTTCTATCTTCCCTTTCCCTTCTGGAATCATTTCTCATCACAGGAGAATGGCAGACATTTGATGAACTGCAAATGCAAATGGGGAACATCATCCACGCTGCCATTCAAGAACAACTAAATTAGGTATCACAATACACTCCATCAAACATTTAAAATGGTGCAATCAAATGAGAGGTTTATTGTTCCAAAAGCACTAATGATACATCTATACATGTTGCAAATTGTTGTTTTATGCAAAGAGTTTATAATACCAGCTGCTGTGTTGTATGAACTGTTCTTCTTTTTATCTTTGACCCAGGTACTTCAATCAAAGATTCATTCTACTATAAACTCCAGTGAATTGCCACCTGCCAAGTTGGCCAGCCAAGCCTCGGAAAGTGCATGTAAGAAAAATTGCTTGAATCAAGTTTCTTTGGGTGCAAAAAATGCTGTCAATCTGATTGAAGAAAGAAGTTCTTTGAATTATCTCCAAGGTCCAGATGTGTAGAAAAACGGCAAGTGTTTATGCATGTCACACAGACCTAAACATCTAAATCTTACGAGCTAAATGAAGAAGTAGTTCTGTTTTTAAAAATTGAACTCAGTATCTTGATCACTAACTGTAAAATATGGTACAGTGAGCCCAGCTGGTATCAGGAATCAAGGCAAACTGCCACAGTGTAGATGTGTTATGTGTTAGCAAGAGTTGCATGGCGAATGTTTTTTGAGAGCCTCGTGTTTCTACCGTGTGCTCACAAAGAAGCCATCTATGACTTCATTTGTTAAAGGACAAGTCATTCTGAGTTGTCCAACTCTCTACAGACCTTGGTGCTTGTGGAAGAAATGAGAAAACTTAGAAACACTGATCTCCATCATGGAGAACTTGCTATTATTGGTAGCCAAAAGCCAGACACCTTGAGCAGTCTGAGGAAGCTGCAAATGTAGGGCTTCAGGGACTGTACAGAAGGAAGGGTGACCTCAAAGATGTCCAGGCATGTGACGTCCCCAAATGCAGTTGAGCTAGGGAAAGTTGAGCCACACTGAGGCCTCTAGAACTCGTTTTGAGGGAAATGGTGAACTCATCGAGAGAGACCACCCCACAGTACCTGTGAGATTGATCCACTACAGGTAGAAAGTGATTCTTCTCCATGTGCAACCTCTAAAACTCCACCTTTAGAATCTTTTTTTTTCTATTTCAAAATATTAAGGGGGTACAAATGTTTTTATTACATGGATAGATTTTGTAGTACTTGAGTCAGGGCTATAAGGCTGCCTATCACCCAGTGTTCGCTGTATCCATTAGGGAGGTTTTTGTCCCTTCCCCCTGCTTGATTTCCAATGACTTTTACTTCCCTCTGTGCACATGTGTGCTCATCGGTTAGTTCCAATTTGTAGAGAGTGCACATGGTGTTTGTTTTTCCATTCTTGGGATACTTCACTTAGGATAATGGTCTCCAGTTCCATCCAAATTGCTGCAAAAGGCATTAATTTATCCTTTTTATGGCTGAGTAGTACTCCATGATATACATACATCACATTTTGTTAATCTACTCATGAATTGATAGGCACTTGGGTTGATTCCACATCTTTGCAATTGTGAATTGTGCTGCTATAAACATTTGAGTGCAGGTGTCTTTTTGATAAAATGATTTCTTTTGCTTTGAGCAAATACCCAGTAGTGGGATTGCTGGGTCAAATGGTAGTTCTACTTTTAGTTCTTTGAGAAATCTTCATACTGTTTGTTTTTCATAGAGGCTGTACTAATTTGCAGTCTTACCAACAATGTATAAGCATTCCTTTCTCTCTGTATCCATGCCAGCATTTATTGTTTTTGTACTTTTTAATAAAAGCCATTCTAACTGTGGTAAGGTAATATCTCATTGTGGTTTTAATTTGCATTGCCCTGATGATTAATGACATTGAGGATTTTTTCATGTGTATTTTGGCCATTTGTCTATTTTCTTTTGAAAAGCTTCTGTTCATGTCTTTTGCTCAGTTTTTAATGGGGTTGTTTGTTTTTATTTCTTGCTGATTTGCTTATTTGCAGATTCGGGATATTAGCCCTTTTTCAGATATATAATTTGTGAATGTTTTCTCCCATTCTGTAGGTTGTTTATTTGCTCTGTTGATTATTTTCTTAGCTGGGCAGAAGCTTTTTAATTTAATCAAGTCCCAGTTATTTATTTTTGTTGTTACTATAATTGTCTTTGGGGTCTTAGTCATAAATTCTTTGCCTAGGATGATATCTAGAAGAGTTTTTCCTACCTTTTCTTCTAGAATTCTTTTTTTTTTTTTACTGTAAGAAAATATATTTAATGATGCTTGATTGCTTGATGTTTCCATGTCAATTCTATTCACATGCAAACAAATTCAATAACAAACAGATCTTTTAACTACTTATAAAAGTGTTCTCAATACTTAAGAAAATCAAATACAGCAATATTATCCTAAATAGACAATCTGTATTCAAACATATGAAATACAGCACATCTATCTTGAATTCCTTTAGCAAATACCAGTGACTTGGGTACTTATAAACATTTTTTTTTCCGTTTTTTTTTTGTTTGTTTGTTTGTTTCATGCCTTACATTTAAGTCTCTTATCTATCCCGATTTAATTTTTGGAAGTGGTGAGAGATAAGGGTCCTGTTTCATTCTTCTGCACATGGCTATCCAATTTTCCCAGCACCATTTATTAAACAGGGCTTCTTTTCCCCAGTGTATGTTGTCTTGGTGAAATTTCAATCCTCAAATTCCTGAAGGTGGAAGACTTGGACAGGGTTATGTAGACTATATCAGTAGGTGAGAACCCTCCCTTTATAAAGTGCTATAGAGTTACATAATACTTCCACATGCTGGGTCTCATTTAATCCTGACAAATCCCCTGCAAACTAGTTGGTATCCCCACTTGCAGGTAAAACTAAGCCTACAGAGATAAAACCCATGAACCAACGTAACAGCAAAGCCAAATTTGGTGCTATCATTATGTATCCCAAGTCCTCTGCTCTTTCCCACACTAGCATGTATCTCTGGCTCTAGCTCTATATGGTCAGCCCTCTGTGTCTGTGAGTTCCACATCCATGCATTCCAGCAACTGTGGATTGAAAATATTTGGAACAAAAAAAATTCCAAAGAATAAAACTTAAATCTGCAACATGCCAAGTACTATGTTGAACCATGTGAATGAGGGAATGTATAGGCATTGTAGTAGGTACTATAAGTAATTGAGAGATGATTTAAAGTGTAAGGAAGGATGTACATAGGTTATATCAGCGACTTGAGCATCTGTGGCGGTACCTGGAACGAACCCCCACAGGCACCAAGGGATGGCTGTATATCCTTTTTCTTCCTTATCTAGTCATCACCAAATCCTGCCACTTCTTTCTTTTCCCATTGCCTCTTCCTTAGTTCAGGCCCCTGCCTTTCATCACTAGGATTAACATATTGCCTTTGCATTGGTCACCCTGCCTCCAGTCTTGTTCTCTTCACTCTTTGCACATCAACTAGAGTTATCTTTCAAAAACCCAAATCTGATCATGTCATGTTTTCCTTATATCCCATTACTCTTGCCATTTGGGTCAAGTCTGAACTCCTTCAAGATCTAGACCTTGTATATTTCTCTAACCTCCACCCCTACACTATTCTCTACTCCAGCCATATTGATCCACTCTCAGCCATTTCCCACTCACTCTCAACTCGAGGGCTTTGCATGTGTCTTTTCCTCTGCCTGAAATGTCACCCACTTTCTGCCAATCCCAAGAACCTGCTCTGGGCCCTTCACTTTGGTATCTCTCTTTATTCTACTTTACATATTGCTTAGAGTTTATTCTACTTTAGTTGCCTCCCTTAATGTTCTTCAATCTTCCTCTTCCATCATCCCCTCGCATTTAACACCATTGTAACTCTGACCATATTCTGTTGAACTTGCCTTTTTTATCAGGTAAGGAAACCTTAGTTTCTGTAACACATAAACAAAAGAATGTTAGTTTCTTTTTGGTTTAAACAACAGTCCATTGAACCTGAGCACTGCAGATGTTCAGTGAGCAGCCTTTCACTCCGGGATTCAGAAACCCAGACTCTTGTGACTCTGCCATCATCAACACATAGCTTCCAAGGCCATGGCAGACGAGAATAAGAGGGTAGAGAAATGAAACCTATTTCTTAACCTGGTCAGGTAGAAAGTGACACACATCACATTATTCACATTTCATTGGTGAGAACTATCATGTGGCTACAATTAGATGCAAAAAAGTTGGGAAATATCCCTGGCTTCCTAGCAACAAAGCTGTTGTAGAAGGGAGCATGTACTTAGGTTACTGGCCATCTCTGCCATCCCTGTGTCCTTTGTCTTCCCTGGTAACTTGAACATAGGGGCTGTGTCCCTATCTCTATCTCCTAGACTACAATTATGAAGTAAATGAATATATACACACATATATGATATGTATATGACACACACACATACTTACATATTTATACACACGTCAATACAGTTGACCCTTGAGCAACATGGATTTGAACTACATGGGTCCACTTATACATGAATTTTCTTCCACCCCTGACACGGTAAAACCAACCTCTCCTCTTCCTCTTCCTCCTTTTCCTCAGCCTTCTCAGTGTGAAGATCATGAGGATGAAGACTTTACGATGATCCACTTCCACATAATGTATAGTAAATATATCTTCTCTTCCTTATGATTTTCTTAATAACATTTTCTTTTCTTTAGCTTATGTTTTGTAAGAATGAAGTATATAATACACATAATAGACAAAATATATGTTAATTAACTGTTTATGTTATCAGTAAGGCTTCCAGTCAACAGTAGGCTAATGGTAATTAAGTTTTGGGGTGTGTCAAAAGTTATACATGAATGTTTGACTGTGCAGGAGGCTCAGTCACCCTCACCCTGTGTGGTTCAAGGATCGACTATATAGATCAGTAGTTTTACCATTTCATGGGTCACAGACAGACACCACTGAAAATATGTCATATAAATAAAGTCATGTAGTTTTTCTACCAAAAAAATGCAAATCCATAAAAGTTTACCTGTAATTTCATATCTCACATGTCACAATATAGGTAAACTCATCACCTGTCCTCAAGAAAATGAAGCAAGGCCCAGGATATGAACAAGCTCAATCATAGAATCTTGGGGGGGCAGTCTTTGAACCCCGTGCTGACAGCTATAGTGTAGGGCTCCACAGTGGGTCCGAACAGATTCTTTGCACTTTGGTTTGATTGGTTCAAATATACTTCTTATTCCTGGGAGCACCACAAAGGAATATCTACCTTGCCCATATGATTAGGTACTTCCTCCTCTATAATACAGGCCTTCCCTGTGTTCCTCTGAGAGTGCTCAATATAATGTAGAAGGTGGCCTTACAACTAAGCAGTGCAAAGTGCCTAGCATGCAGCAGGACACAAGGATCATATCTTAGACAGAATGAACTGGACCCCTTGAGTGTTGATGCTCTACAACCCAGATCTCGAGGTAGATCAGCTCAATGTCTACCCTACAGAGAAAACCCAGGACAGTCCAGTAGTGGCCGAGGGGATATCTACATACCAGACTGACTGATTCCCAGCTCAAGGGGGAAGGCAGCCTCCCTCTGGGAAACAGGTGGAATGATCCCCTTTTAGCACTAAAAACAAATTAAATCTCAGTATCTGCCAAAACCAAAAGTTTACATTGATTTTGTGAGTTTTTTTCCAATCTTAAAGAAAAAAGCCATTTGTTTATGAACTACAACTTCATGACAAATTTTTGCTCCATATTGTGATTATAACACCTAATTTCCTAATTAAACATGCTAATTGTGAGTCGTTACCTCACATAACTACAAGGCACAGAAGTATAATTATGTAATAAAAAGCCTTTATGAAACTTTTGTGGGAAAGGGAGCTGGCTGCAGAGACAGCTGCTTGGAGAGAACAGGAGTGGCACTACCCAGGGGCCCGCTCGCTGTGTCTGAATTGCCACTGGGTGACAATTACAGTCTGGCTCCATGCTTGAGTTTCTCAATTTTTAAATCTGAGAAAATCTCCTTCTGTAACCAAGGGCACAGTGACAGAGCCCCTGCCTGTTGGAGGAAGAAGAGGAACCTCTTTATGGACCAGTGGGATTCTGCTCACTTCCAGGTGGAGGTGGGAGCAAGCCAGAACTTTCCATGGGGGCTTTACTGGGAGTTTGTTCCCAGAATCCACTCCTTTCAACTGCGCCCAGCATCTTTCACCCACTGAAAGAGTCTCAGTGACTTGAGTTTCCTGATCTTTTATGAAACAGAATTGTAAGCAAGGAGCAGATCAGAGAAGCAAATGAGAGATTAGTTGGATGGACTTGCAAACTAAAGAACTGGGGATAAAAGAATAAACACAGTGGAAGAAAACCCATTAAGCTCAGACTGAGTGTGGTGATTTGGTATAGAGGGAAATGTAGGAAGGACTTTGGACATGTGTTGCTAAATGGCATGGATAGGGTTCCTTTAAAGTTTTTCACGAGGCACAAGTAAGGATGGGGATTTTTATGTTTAACACCTTTCCATGATGCTGAGACTGTACTTCTGAGAATGCAACTCTGTATAGACCCGGGACCACATAAGGCCCACATGTATATTTAAGCTATATGCTATCCTCTTATCCATACTCATTCTTTTGAGTCAGATATCTTTTATTTCTCTATCCTTTTTCTCCCATACATAATCTACACACCTTCAGCATATCTACACACACACACACTCTTCCGTGGGGGGTGTGTATGTAAATTCTAGCCACTTTTTCTATGAGTCATCACTGTCATCCCAGTTATTACTCCCACAGTGACTCCTGTATTCTATAAGACCTCACATTCAAACGTTCCCTTCCTGTTCTCCTGGCTCTTACGCTCTTAGCTCATTGTCCTCAAATCTATTTAAGTGAGTCTTTATTTTTCTAATCAGTAGACCAAAGTTCAAGGCAAGTAAACACATGAGCTGAAGCACATAAAAGAAATTAATAGAAATGTTTAAACCATGTCATGTGAACTGACTGAGCTACAGCCACTGTGATGTCCCATAATTTTGTTCCTGTTACTCCCTGCAACATGCTATGTAATCCTCTTTTCAAACTATGAATTTTAAAATAACTACCCATGAGCAAAACTATCGGGTTAGATTGTTTTCCCATTTCGTACTCTACACTTAACTGAAGCTCTAGCCTGGCCGCCATGAATGAAGTTGCATCCCATTGCCGTGACAGTAGAGCTCATGGTGGGGCATGGGACAGACACTCAGATAGTACCTTGTCAAGAGTTTGCTCTTGGTTCTTTGTTCCTGTGAGGCAAGAGACCAGTTAAGCCTGATGTCTCCAGAGCAGACTGGTGCAATATGATGGTCTCATTTAATTATTGAAGGAACTCACAGTCTCCATGATTTATTCTTCCAGAGTGAAATATAGCAAAAACTTCCTGAACCCTCACATACCCAGCAGCATCCAAGGTAGCACAAGGAAACAAACAAAACCACCAACAGCCAACCAGGGCATTGCTGGTGGCACAACCTGACCAGCAGCAATTTCTAGAGAGAAAATAGACTTATGTCTGGAAAATTCATTCCACTTCATATGGCAGAAAGAATGATTTTGAAGTGGTTATACAACACAGAAGAAAAGGTATTCATGATAGGATAGTTCTTAACTCACAGCAGAAGATGCAGAAAGATTTATTGAATGAATGTTTTTAAGCAAGTGAATGTCCCTATGAGTGGCCAATGGTTTAAATTTGTCCCTTAAACTTTGTGCTTATCATGATAAATTCCATATATATTCCATATGCTTAACAAAAGTGGGGGGAAATGCTTTCTTCAGAGGCCACAAATGTAGAAAACTCTCCTGGGTTTGATTCTAAAGTTCATTTCTAAAAACTTTTTATTTTAAGGTAATTTTAGACTTAGAGAAAAGTTGCAAAAGTGGTACAGAGAGTTCCCACATACCTTTCGCTCAGCTTCCTCTTATATTAATGTCCCCTTACATAACCACAGAACAATGATCAAACCTGAGAAATTAACCTTCTATACTACTGTTAAACTAAATAGCAGAATTTATTCAGATTTCACTAGCTTTTACATTAATGTCCTTTTTCTGTTCCAGGATCCAATATAGAATCTCACCTTGCATCCAGCTGTCGCATCTCTTTAATCTCCTTCAGTCTATGACAACTTCTTCTTTCTTTGTCTTTATGATCTTGACACTTTTGAATGACGCTGGTCAGTTGTTGTGTAGATAGTCCTTCAATTTGTGTTTGCCTGATGTTTTCTCATTATTAAATTAAAGAGATGATTATTGGAAAGGTACCGCCGAGGTGATGTGCTCTTCTCTGTGTGGCAAGTCAGGGGTGCGTGACAGTGACAGGTATTCCTGGTGATAGTGACCTCGATCACTTGTATCAGGTAGCATCTGCCAGCATTCTCCACTGTAAAGTCCCTATGCTCCCTTTGTCCTTACCAAATATTTGGGGGGAGATCCTGAAAATACACAAATACTCTGTTTCTGCTTAAACTTTTTAGCACCCATCAGGGGATCTTGCCGGCAGCAATATTACTGTATGTTGTAATGATTTTTTATTACTCTCATTCCATGTATGTTTATTAATCAGGATTCTTTTATAAACAAGAGTTATCACTTCTTCCCCTGTTTACTTGTTCAGTTAGGTATTTATATCAGAATGGGCTAAAGGATATTGATTTTGTTCTTTAGGTTGTTAACTTTAGCCAGTCAGAGCTCTTCCAGGTATCTCTTGTACCCTTTCAAGATGTCCTCATTCTTGTTTTGTTTTGTTTTGTTTTGCTTTGGTTTTGGTTTTTGAGCACTTCCTCACCATCTGGCACTCCCGGATGCTCCAGGTTCCTCCTGTATTTTCCCTGCCCCAGCCCTGGAATCAACCAGTTCGCCAAAGCACCTTCGGTTACTTTGATTGGAGAATGGTGTAGAGAATGGTGCTACTGAAGTGTCACAAATTCATTGTTTTTAACATTGTCTTTGCCAAGTCAGTGCTTCAGGAGGTCTCCCACCCGACCACCCTCACACCCCCATAAACAAAAAGCACAGACCCTCAGCCTCAAACATAAACAACACGTTGACACATAGTTCTGTTTACCAAGAGTAATATTTTTCAAAAACTCACAATCATTATGGTAGGGCTAGGAACTGGTCAAATTAGATGCCAGCCTTCACCCTGGGGCAGGGTTCTAGACTCTCCTGCTGTGACAGGCATGACAGCTGTGTTGCTAGGTCAGGAGGAGACACTGGAGGGTCCAAGGCAGAGGGGCTTCCCATAGGAGAGCTCACGGCAGCTTGGGGCCACAGGGCAGGTGCTCAGGACAGTCAGGGCAGCAGCAATTTCCAACCAGCAGGGTTGTTTCTGTATTTTAAGTACAGTAGAACCATACGTGCACATGGCAGCTAATCAAGCCTTGCTCCTATGGTCATATTACCTTATAGCACCCGGCCTCTGCAAACTGGATGCTAATCCTTATCAGTGGGAATACAGTCGTGTCATTTTAACCTTCCAGCTGAGAGCCCGAACTCTGAATGCTCAAACTGCATTTGAATCCAGTTTCTTCCACACGCAAGCTGAGTAATCCTAGTCAAGCTACTTGACCTCCCTGAGCCTCTGTTTCTTAAAAAGAGATGATGAGAACCTCACTCACAGCATTGAGTATGTGCTAGAATCCATATAAAGCATCTAGCACACTGCCCAGCACGCAGGAAACAAGCAGTCATTCTATTACTGCTACTGCTAGTACCACAAATAATAATAATAAAGGTTGTACTAAATGTTAGCCATTATTTGATCTATCATTGAGATTTTTTTATCTTCCATAGAACCAGCAAACATTGCAGAATTCAGTATATTTCCTACAAAAGGGGAGGGACTCTGGTATTTTGCCGAGATGCTGATATAACAATGAGATGGAGAGTTCCACTTCTAGCTATTAATTACCCAGCGTATTTGACATAACTCATCAACTTTGCATGGAATGGAAAGATAATGAAATTTTGCTCTGCTTTGTCTTTATGAAGCCGGGGACAGTAATTGCACAGGAGAAATCCTCTCTCTCTTGGCATGATTAGGTAAGATATTAATTAGTTTTAATGCTACAAATACCTTGGGCACAATTGTAAGGTTTATACCATGTGTAATTACACTCTGAAACACTGGAGGCAAAAGTAATCTTAATGATAATATAGTTTGCTAAACTTGTTTTGCACAAAAGATAATTGAAGCCCAGAAAAGCAAAGTGACTTTCCCAAGGTCACATAGCCAGGTAGTATGTCTGCGTCAGGACCTCCACCTTTCTTTCAGACAGATAATTCATCCCGCAGATAATTAATTGGTACTTGCCATTCGGAGGTGAAAATTTTGTCCCGATGACTGGATGTTAGCCAACTTCTGTGTGGTAGCCCAGGCCTTCCAGCTGGTAGCGTCCTGACAGGTGAGCAGAGAAAGACTCAAAACAGTGCTAACAATATCCTTTCGGCTTCCAGAAAGGTTAACTCATTTTAGCATCACCATGGCCCTGTAATCCCCAAGCCCTAGACGGGAAAGCTGAAGATCTGGGATGTAGGAGTTGGAATGACTAACTCCTCCTGTGGTAAATCAAGGAAGACTTCATGGAAATAGTAGCATTTGGGCTGGGACTTAAAGAATAAGTAGAATTTTACCCACTGGGCCAGAACAAAAAGGAGTAGGCCTTCCAGATAAAGGAAACAGCAGGAGCAAAAACAAGTGGTGTAGGGGGATGTTCATTAACAAGCTTCCTCTCCTGCTTTGATTGACTGTATTAAACACTGCATGGGAGGAGCCAAATGGGAAAGTCACTTTGCTTTTCTAGGCTTCAGTTAACTTTTGTGCAAAACAAGTTTATCGAACTATATTATCGTTAAGGTGCCAAATGATAGAGATATATTTATTGGTCATAGAATTTCAAGGGCTTATCAAATGGTTAATGAGCAAGGATTGTGTACATTTTGTGGTTACAACTTTAACTAATGGGCAGAAGGGGAATTTGAATTTTATCATCCAGTGTCCATAAAACAGAATCATGGTACTGTAATTATTAACATAATCATTAAAAAACAGTTTAGTTAAATTTAAGAAAACCTAGACACATCAAGTCACTGTGTCTTCATCAAAGCCGCTCAAGTCCAGATAAAACAAGCCTCCGAAATTGACTGCGATGCTTTGAAATAAAATCCTTGGAGCGCCAATTACAGCAGTCTCTGAAAAGCAATTATTATCAGCCTCCACTGCTTTCCACCACAAATTCTAATTTAATTACATATTCTCTGTTTAAAACGTAGTACTGGGCTGTAAGATATGGCAGTGGAAAAAAAGGAGTTTATGTTAATAAAGAAAAGTGTCTTTTCATATTGAAGGTAATTAGTCTTGGTCATAATGTTTCCAAGAGAGACGTGGCATTATGAACTCATTAATTTCAAGTGGTCATTGCTGCAGAGTCATTTCAATCTTCAGTGCTGGGGGGACTGTGATCCCAGGGGGCAGCAGATCCAGGAGGAAAGAGGCAGAACCTGCTCAGCAGCACCCCGCCTGCCCTGCTAGGCGCCTTCCGGGATCTCTTTCAGCCTGGCTCTTTATTCCAAGCTAAATCAAGTTTACAGATTTATTTCATCGATTGTGAGTATTTAACCATCGCCTTTGGCTCCCAACTCTTGTTGATAAAATAGCCATTCACACAACTTGTGAATTCTCTTTTCACATCTATAATGCTGGGGAACAAAAGCAGATGTGTGCTTCTCGGGCAGAAAACCAAGCCGTATTGACTTTTTACAGAAAAGGCTTTTTCCCGTCATTCTCACGGCTCATGGTTTATCTGGAGGCACTAAAATTCCTCCTGTTTCTAAATGCACCATCTCTAAGGATGGTGGTGAAGAATCATTGCATTTTCTTGGGTGGAAAGAGTCCTTTTGATCATAGGCTCGCAGATTTATCATACAGATGAGAAGATCCAGAGGTACAGTTGTTAAGAGGCGTCTTCAAGGTCACCAAGATGTCAGGCAAAACAGGGACTAGACTCTAGGCCACCTGCCTTCCAGTTCCACGAAGGCAGGGAACATTCCATGGCAACAGAGCCTATTTGATTCTGAAATTGTCACCTGGCATTGGCTTGTCTTAATAGAATGAGGTTAATCTCCACCCTCACATCACTTTTTTTTAACCTTGTTTAGTCACCGTTTCTTGGCTTCTTCATAGCTGTGTCTCAGATCCCCTGTGTGAATAGTCCTTTAAGAAAAAAATTTAATTGCACATTTCTGGACCCTATGCGAGACCTACTGGATCAGAGTGTATCCAGTAGGCTACATACATTAAAGCTCAAAAATACAATTGACCTTGAACAGAGGTTGCAAGTTCAGGGAACTGAGCAGGTCCATTTCTATGTGGATTTTTTTTTTTTTTCCACTTAAAGTTACCCTGAGTGTGCCTGCCTCGCCTACCTCCCCTTCCACCTCCTCTACTTCTTTCTCCTCTGCCACCCCTGAGACAACAAAGCCACCCCCTCCTCTTCCTCTTCCTCCTCAGCATTCTCAGTGTGAAGATGACAAGGATGAAGACCTTCATGATGATCGACTTCCACTTAGTGAATAGTAAATATGTTTTCTCTTCCTTATGATTTTCTTAATAACATTTTCTTTTCTCTAGCTTTCTTTATTGTAAGAATGCAGTATATAATACATATAACATAAAATATGTGTTGACTGACTATTTTTGTTATCTGTAAGGCTTCCAGTCAACAGTAGGCTATTAGTTGTTAAGTTTTGGGGGGAGTCAAAAGTTGTACGTGGATTTTTGACTTTGCATGGGGGTTGGCGAACCTAACCCCTGCATTGTTCAAGTGTCAACTGTATTGCTTTTCCCCAGTAGCTTTCAGTCTAGGTGGAGGAGATTGAATGATTATATAGGTATCATCAAGACATCTTTTCTGAACTGCACATATCTGGTACTTCCCAAAGGGAGAGGAAGTAGTAGCTAGCATAGTCTTAAAAAGAATATCCCCCACTATGAAAACTGTTGCTCTAAAGAGTCCTGGGAACAAAGATATAACAGGTTAAATATTCTACAAGTAGAATTAATTGATTCTATATACTTATTTCCAGCCTGCTTATACTAAAAGACACAGATATAATAAAATTATTAAAAATAAAAAAGGGCAAATCAATGAAATATAGGTGGCTGGAAGAGGAAAACTATATAGAAAACTGAGGTTAATGAAGCTTGCTAAGATAGAGCACATAACAACTTCTGAGCTTCCTGGCAGCCAATGCAAAAAATGGAAATGCAATATGCTACAGTGCTCTCAGAGTCTAACTGCAGTACAAAGGAGTATTAGATTTCTAATCATAAAATTCTGAGAGGTTTTGATGAGAATTCATACATTGAACAACACTGGAGCTATGTCTGCCCTCACAGCATTTGGAAAGATGTGGAAAGATTGTTTCCATGGTTATTCCAGCATGTTTCCAGTGCCTCAGCCAAAGGAGGAGAATTCGAGTCCCTACATATTCCTTGATCCCATTTGATTGTGCATCACGAGGAAACGGGAAGCAGGAGCAGAGAAGGACACTTTGGAGGGGTGAAACGGCATACCTAGATTTGCCTGCGCTGTGTATATAAAAATTCTCCAGGGAAAGCAGTTGCCACACATAAGGAATCTAGCAGCTTCCACATCAACCTCAAAGCTAATTATTCCTGTAGGGATCCCATCAGAGCAGTTTAGCATCAGATGCACTGCAATTCACCAATGCCACAATCCCAAGAACATGGTCTTAAAGACACTGGCATCCAACCACTCGTACGCTTCAGAGAGTTCTAGGAGAATCTGAGCTTTTACTGCAGGAGCTTACTGCAGCGCCCAGTAAATGATACTCTCAAATATGTCCACGGGAAAACCAAGCCACTGTTCCCTTTGACTAAAAATTGTTTGCCTTGGGTGGTGTCCTGTCAAAATATTTCTTAGAACATTTCTTGAGGCTATAAAATGAAACAAAATAACTTCTCCAGGTCAGAAACTCTTCAGAGAACCATAAAGATAATTTGTTTATGTAAAGGGGAAAAATTATTTTTAAAAAATCATATAACATGGCCCATAGGTTTTTTTGACCCCTTTTGAATGATGTGGTGGAACTCTAAAATACAGTAAGATTGTGCTCTGAAAGAAGAAACATGCTATCAAAAGTAATGCAAATAGTCTATTTTAATAAGCTGTCCTTGAACAACTGATTAGGACTTAATTTTCCTATTCCCATAGTGAGTTGCTGTGTATTTTTAAATTTTGTGTTTAAACCCTGGGCCTATTACACCAACAAATATTAACAGGCACATCAATATATCATCTCCTAGGGAGGCGGAGACCTCAGAAGCAGCAGGCAATTTTGTTTCAGCTGCCAAGCGCTCTGAAAAAGAGAAATGTTGCTCCCTCACCGAGGGGATTTTGCTCCGGACCATGACTCATTGCTAATTGCTCCTGGGCCTGATTCTTGGGCCATGCTTGGAATCATCCAATTCAAAGGAGAGCTCCTAAGAGATTATTTCTCTCTTGCAAATGTGACACTCAAATTAAAGGACGGAAGTCGCAATTCTCCAGGCCTTTCCTGTCTTTCTTGATTTTTACAAAGACTTTACTCCTTTGCTGTTCCAGCTCAGCCAGAAAAGACTGAGGTCCCATGTCAGTCTTGACTTGCAACACTCAAGATTTTCCATGAGAAATTCCTAACTGAAAGCGAGCACTGAATTCTGCTACTTGGGGCTGGACTGTGCAAAGAGTTGGATGGTTAAATCCAGGAAGCTGTCAGAACCTTTGGGAGCCTCACAGAAAACGGTGTCGACATAATGCTGAAGATGGAAGCTTGAGACCCAGTCTCCCTCCTCACACCCCCACCTCGGCCTCTGCTCATTTAGCAGTTACACTGGGAGCATCTTCAAGCTTGGTGGCATGACACGATCACCTCCTTCAAGCCCTAAAATGGTATTGGTTTGTAATGGAAATCTGCATTCAGGGCCAGCTACATAAATTATGGAGCCCCGCACAGAATAAAAAGGTGTGGCCCCTTCTGCAAAATTATTAAGAATTCCAAGAGGGTGATGACAGAGCATTAAACCAAGTGCTGGATGCTTCTAAGCATGAGGCCCTGTGTGACTGACTGTGAAGCCAGCCCCATCTGCACGGTTGCTCCCCAGAAACGAGAAGGTTCTCAGTAGTTCTCCTGGTCTCACAGACTCTCAGGATGGAAGAGAGCTTGGGGTCCGCAGACCCTGTCACCATGTCGTGACTCACTCTCTGCTACTGCATCTGCTGTACGTGCTGCCCCTTTGATTTAATCTGTAGTCAGGGTTGTGGCCTCTGTTTCAGAACCTCTAACTGCTTGGGTCTTGCTAGACTTCCTACATGAGGTTCCTCTTTTCTTGGGTTAAACACCACTATGGGCTTCAACCATTCATTCTTTGACATGATTTTAAGTCCCTTTCTTGGGCAATGAGTATTCACCTATATTTCGCTTATATTGTACCCAGATCTGAGGATAATATTCTGGGTGCTGACAAGCCCATAGAATTGCCTACTCTCCCACCCATCATCCCAGGTATGGGCTTTGTACCCTTGAGTAACTCACGTCACCTCTTTTGGACTCAAGGGTTCTCCCTTAATAAAGAAAGCATTAATAGGCAGGATTCTAGGGACGATGACAGAGCCTTCTGTCACTCTCTCACTCTCCTAACACAGTCTGAAGTTATATAGGTGGGTATAAAATGTTTCTCCAAATTATACAATTTGGAGGCTAAAAGCTCCCAAGATGACACATCCCATAAAATGCTTTTGATGGGACCAAATCTGGAAGAACTGCCGCCTTGAGCCTCCCCTGCCTCCAGGACTCGAGGAGAGAGGAGGGCCCGTTCCAAGCACACTTCCCACCTTCTCCGCATCATCTGGTAGGGCCCAAACTGCACCTTCCTACTTTCGTTTTGAAATGTAGATGGCTTCTATCTTATCCCTTCTAGAAAGCAGACTAGAGAGAGAGAACAAAGGACCTCAGAACAACAGAATAGAAAGGGGGAATCCACAAGTGGCACAGAAATCCTAGGCAGCATTTCCCCCAATATAAACCTCCTATTTTCAGTATTTTGCCCTAGGACACAGTAGCTACTTCAACTTAGACACCAAAAAGAAAAAATACTCTGAACAGCTAAATAAGATCATCTCATTATACATTTTACTAAGGATTTCCAAGTACAATACTTTATTTAACCTTCACAGTATTAAGATAGTCAATATCATCATCTACATTTTTTACTGTGAGGCCTGGAACCCTTCTCACATGTTGCTTTACAGATACTGTAAAATGTATCCGACCAACCCAAGAAGACTGTACTTGAAAACATTAAATTTATAACAGAACAGAAGAAAAACAAAATTCATTGAAGTTGGGGGAATGAGAGAAAATGCTAAGACTCTCAGAGAATGAGAGGCAATAATACAAATGGGATGGCCTCTAAAGCCCTTTCTAGCGCTCTACATTCCAGCTCAATATTTCCCAAAGTGGCGTCCCACAGAACGCGCTGTTCCACACACAGACTACTAATAGGTGTGCTGAGAGCACACATGTTCCATGCTCAAACATGTCTGGGAAACCAATAAAGTAAAACCAGGTTCTTTGTTGCATGACTTCTTAGGATCATTGCCATGTATTGTTAATCTCCTAAAGGGAGATAGTAGGCATAGTTTATAAAACATTTTTCAAATGTTTGCAGGCCACTTGCTTGTTTTCTTTTCACATCAGGAATCCAGGATCTGTGGCTCAGTAGCTGATCCTATTTCTGGGTAGATAATAAAGTATCTCTAAGTATTACTAACCCTGAGTCATGGCATCCTTGCAACTCTTTGTTCTCAAGGCTATGGATAGGTAAAACCTGTAAATAATGCAGGCACAAAAGAACAGCCAGTCACGTCTCCATTTGGTAAATCAATGCTCATACCCCTCCCTGTTAAAATGCAACTTCAACCTGATTCAGTGACTTTGTGATGTCATATTCAAAACAAAAGAAGAATCTGTTCTGGATAAGTCATTGATATTTGGGTCTGAGGCCATCATGGTTGGTTCCGTATAGTCAAAGGCTATTTCCAGTGATCTCCGTATCGGTAGACGTTGAGGTCTTTTTCCTCCAACCACTTGACAGAGAACAGATGCTTAAACTGAATGTTCATGAAAAATATTAATAAATATCAAAAGTATATTATATACACATGTGAGTTCAATGATATCTGCTACTTGGGCCTCCAATGCTTTTATTCTTGGCTTAAGCAACTCCCCTAAAGTCTACTCAGAGCCACTTCTCAAAAACCATCATAGAACTCCAAGTCTTTTCTGTCAGTGGAGGTACCAGGATGGTATGAAGTGGTAATTGGGCAGGGTAGAAAGGGCTGATTTAGAGGTCATCATACTTTCTAGGTGAGGTTGAGTGATGGTCATTGACACATTTTTACTGAGAAAAATTACATTAGGCAGACCAAAAGGAACAATCCTTTAAACAAGAAGAAATTGCTTGCAGGTGTAAACAAGCATGAAATAGGATTCTGCTAATGAGTTTCCATTACTAACTAAATACATAATCAAACAATTTGGGCCCTACTCATGGCAGTAGGAGAAATCAATTATTCATCATAAATCTGAGGGTGTGTATTGATCAGCTTGGTATGTGTCTAACCTGGTCTAGAATGAATGAATGTTTCAATTTCATCAAGGGCATGTTATCATTAGCACATAGGTAATGAAAAATAAAAAAAAAAAAACTGAAAAGTTCTAAGGTAATGAAAATCTATAACAACTAAAAAGTTTTTCTTTAATAATTTTCTTAAATATATAAAGGTTAAAAGTAAATGAATTGTTTTCAAGAAATTACTGGAACTAATTGAACATTTGTGTTCAAAAAAAAAAAAAATGAACCCATACTGTGTACCTATAAGGATTTAACAAAATATATATCATAGACCAGATTTAAAGTCTAAACCTTTAAAATTTCCAGAAGAAAGCATCCTAGAAAATTTCTGTAACCTTAGGTTAAGCAAAGATTTCTTAGGACATAAAAAGCATAAATCATAAAAGAAGTGATAAATTGGACTTCATCAAAATTTAAATACTCTTTTCAAAAACATTATTAAGAAAATGAAAAGCCATAGAGTGGGAACAATATTTGCGAAATATCCATCTGTTAAAGGACTGAAATCCAGCATATGTAAAGAACTCTCACACTCCATGATAAGAAAACAACCCAATTTTTAAAATGGGTGATAGATTTGAATAAACATTTCACCAAAGAAGATATATGATGGCAAAGAGATAAATGAAAAAATGCTCAACATTATTTGTCGGAATGGAGGGGAAGATGGCGGAGTGGCGGTGACGGCTTGGATCTGCGCTCCAGTGAGGAAGCCGTGGATCCGGACCTGCCACAACGCTAGAGGACCGCTCCCACACAGAAACAGCGGTGTGAATCCACGGAGAATCAGCGTGGGACAAACAGAGCAAGTGAGGTCTGAGGTGAATGAAAATTAAGATCGCGGAACTCTGCGGAAGGCGTGGAACAGACAGTAGCCAGCGGAGCGGGGGCCGGCTGCGCCCACCCCCAGGTAGGGCGGGGGCAGTCTTTTGGGAAAGCGGCTTGCACTCCTCACTGACCTCCACCCCCAATTGCTTGGAGACCCCCCGCAAGCCAGAGCAGAATCACCGAGGGAGACGTAGGGCATTGCAGACAGGAGGCTTTTTCGGGAGAATAGCTTGGAACCTGGGAAGTCTCGGCTGAGACAGCCCTTGGCGAGAAGGGATGGACCTGCACCAGGGGGGAGGGGCACGAAGGATCCTCGATCAGCGAATTGCGCTGTACCTCTGCACTACTTTTGTTGGTGGTTCTTCAGCCGGTGACCCCGGCGGCTTTGCCCACCAACCCCCCCGGCAGCGGCGGTCTCTGGTCTCTGCCTGCCGGGGAGATGGTCCCCCTCCCACCCCGGAGCGCTGCGGGCGCCATCTTGAAAGCAAAGGCGGAACAGCTCGGAGCCATAAGGTGCTGAGGGGCTCTCTCTCCCCGGCGCCCTCCGCTGGTCTCTGGGCCCGCACCATCTCCGCGGGGGCCGCGCTCGGCGTGAAGGGGCGGAGCTGCACTAAGACGTAAAAAAAACATTGAGTCGCCGCTCGGGACCCAACGGAGCGGGCCTGAAGGGGGGGAGCAGCGCTAAGACGCAAAAACACAATCATTGAGCTGCTGAACTATAGACTTCAGATTTGTGTATCCCTTTGTTTAGCGATGTGCTGTGGTGCTATGTAGCTCTGTTTTTGTTCTTTTGTGTTTGTGTTTTTGGTGTTTCTGGGTTAGGTCTTTTTGTGTTATTTGTTTGTTTTGTTTTTTTTTGTTTGTTTGTTTGTTTTGTTTTGTTTTGTTTTTTGGCTTTGTTTTTTCTTTTCTCTTTTTCCTTTTTTTCCCTCTTCTCTTCTCCTTTTCTTTTCTCCTCCTTTTTCTTCTCCTTCTTTTCTTTCTTTTCTCTTCCTTTTTTTTTTCTTTTCTTTTTTCTTTTTCTTTATTTCTTCTCTCTTTTTGCCTTCTAACTGGGAAGCCACAGTGAGCTTCGGAATGGGCCAGGCCCCTGGCTCTGATACATACTGGAACCTGAGTAGTCACCCCCAACGCCTGCGATCTGTGGGCGTGCAATCGCCATCTTGGGGCCCACAGCCAAGTCACTGGGGAGCAATAGGGTGCCAAGAGGCTCCCTGGACGGCCCCCTCCCCTGGTTCACAGACCTTATATAGGGACCCCGCCCATATCTAAACATTGACTACTTCTCCAGAAGTGAGAGTGTGGAGCCTGGTCCCTGGGGACATTGGGCCAAGGCAGACTTTTCCCCGTGGGAGCTGCAGCAACTGGGGCGCTGAGCGAGCGAGGGCACCGTCCACTGCCCATAGCTAGTGTCTTTCCTGCAGATAGAGACAGAAACCACCCCTATAGAGGAAGAACCAAAGGGAAACAAACAAACAAAGAGAATTTCGGTCTACTACTAGTGTGGACCCTGCCTGCCTTCTGAAAGACCACAACACAGTGTCCTAACTCGCCAAAGCAGTCTTGGATCACTCCAATCCTCTAGGATTGGACCCATCAGAAGTAGTCCCCCAACTGAAATAGAAAAATCTCTAAACAATTCACAACAGTCTTCCCCTCTTGCCAAAGGAAGCAATATACCTAGACTGCTCCACAGCCTAAGAATAGAGCACAAAGAGTGCTGTTAACCAGACTAAATCTATAAGAAAAGATCCAATGATTAATCTAGATGGAAAGGGCCCAGCAAAAAAACACAGGAAGCACAAAGAATCAAACAGAAAGCTCACCCCCAAAGAGAAATACCAGCTCTCAACCATTTGACACAAACCAGACTCAAAACACCAACATGTCACAGGAAGAATTCCAATTATGGATCATAAACAAGCTGAATAATATACAAGAATCAATGGATAAACAACACAAGGAAAACGCAAAAAAAAATACAGGATTTGGAGGAAAAATTCACTAAAGAAATTGAAATATTGAAGAAAAACCAAACTGAACTCCTAGAAATGAAGAATTCACTCAGAGAGCTACAAAACACTGTGGAAAGTCTCAAGAGCAGGGTAGATCAAACAGAGGAAAGAATCTCAGAAATTGAAGATAACTCCTTCGAAATAAATAAGTCAGTCATAGAGATAGATCAAAAAAGTAAGAGAAATGATCTGAGTCTTCAAGAAATGTGGGATTATGTGAAGAAACCTAACTTGAGAGTTATTGGCATTCCTGAGGGTGAAGAAGATAATAAGCAAGGGTTGGACAAGCTATTTGAAGACATAATCGAGGAAAATTTTCCAGGCCTTGCCAATACTCTAGACATACAGATTCAAGAAGCTCAAAGGACCCCTGGGAGATTCATAGCAAATAGGAAAACACCACGCCACGTAGTCATCAGGCTGACCAAAATATCCACTAAAGAGTCCCTTCTCCGAGCTGTAAGGAGAAAGAAATAGGTAACTTACAAAGGAAAACCCATCAGAATTACGCCAGATTTCTCAGCTGAAACCTTACAAGCAAGAAGAGGTTGGGGCCCCATTTTCACGCTTCTGAAACAGAATAATGCCCAGCCTAGAATCTTGTACCCAGCTAAGCTAAGTTTTCTACACGAAGGAGAAATTAAGACATTCTCAGATAAACAAAGGTTGAGGGAATTCACCAAGACAAGACCAGCCCTACAAGAAGTACTCAAAAGAGAGTTACACACAGATCAGCACAAGAAAGATCCACGAATGTAAAACTCCTCAAGAGCTAAAGATCAAATTCCAGATACCACAATGGCTCAGGAGAGAAAACATCGCAATGAAGTTCTACCCAACAAGCTGAACAAAAACTGTCTCACTTATCAGTTTTCTCAATAAATGTGAATGGCTTGAATTCCCCGCTCAAGAGACATAGACTGTCCCAATGGATAAAAAAACACAATCCAAGTATCTGCTGTCTTCAAGAAACCCACCTAACAAGCAAAGATGCATTTAGACTGAAAGTAAAAGGATGGAAATCGGTAATTCAAGCAAACGGTAACCAAAAGAAAGCTGGTGTTGCAATCTTAATTTCCAATAACTTAGCTTTCAAACCAACAAAAATAATAAAAGACAAAGATGGCTACTATATACTGGTCAAGGGCACAATTCAACAAGAAGCCATGACTATACTCAATATATATACACCCAACCTAGGTGCACCTAGATTCATAAAGCAAACCCTACTAGATCTGAACCAAATGATAGACAATAATACTGTAATAGCTGGAGACTTTAACACCCCACTGACAGTACAGGACAGATCCTCTAAACAGAAAATAAACAAAGACATAATGGACCTAAATAGAATGCTAGAACAAATGAGTATGGCTGACATCTATAGGACATTCCACCCAAAGTCCACAGAATATACATTTTTCTCATCAGCTCATGGGACATTCTCTAAGATTGACCATGTCCTAGGACATAAATCATGTCTTAAAAAATTCAAAAAAATAGAAATTATACCATGCATCTTCTCAGATCACAGTGGAATAAAAGTAACAATGATCACAAACAGAAACCCTCACTCTTACTCAAAATCATGGAAGCTAAATAACTTTCTCCTGAATAATTATTCTATAAAGGAAGAAATCAAGATGGAAATCAAAAGTTTCTTTGAATTAAATGACAGTGGAGATACAACTTATCAAAATCTATGGGACGCAGCTAAAGCAGTCCTGAGAGGGAAATTCATATCCATAAATGCCTATATCCAAAAGACAGAAAACATGCAAATAGACAACCTAACTAATAGACTCAAAGAGCTGGAGAAAGAAGAACAGAACGATCCCAAACCCAGCAGAAGGCGAGAAATTACTAAGATCAAATCAGAATTAAATGAAAAGGACAACAAAGAAACTATAAGGGAAATTAATAAAACAAAAAGTTGGTTCTTCGAAAAGATAAACAAAATAGACACACCTCTGGCTAGACTAACCAAGAGCACAAAACTAAAATCTCTAATAACCTCCATTAGGAACATGAAAGGAGAAATCACAACAGATCCCACAGAGATACAAGGTATCATCTATGAATTCTACAAAAATCTTTATGCACACAAACTAGAGAATGCAGAGGAAATGGACAAATTTTTAGAAACACATAGTCTTCCCAGGCTCAACCAGGAAGAAATAGAGTACCTGAACAGACCAATATCAAGAACCGAAATTGAAACAGCAATAAAAAACCTTCCCAAAAAGAAAAGCCCTGGTCCAGATGGGTTCACACCTGAATTTTACCATACATACAAAGAAGAACTGGTGCCCATCCTACATAAACTATTCTCCAATATTGAGAAGGATGGAATTCTCCCCAACACGTTCTACCAAGCCAATATAACATTGATACCAAAACCTGGAAAGGACGCAACAAAAATAGAGAACTACAGACCAATTTCTCTCATGAATATAGATGCAAAAATTTTCAATAAAATACTAGCAAATCGAATCCAAGTACTTATCAAAAAAGTAATCCACCACGACCAAGTGGGCTTCATCCCAGAGATGCAGGGGTGGTTCAACATACGTAAATCTATAAATGTAATTCACCACATAAATAGAAGCAAAAACAAAAACCATATGATACTCTCATTAGATGCAGAAAAAGCATTTGACAAAATTCGACACTCTTTTATGATAAAAACGCTTAACAAAATAGGCGTAGATGGAACCTACCTAAAAATGATACGAGCCATATAAGACAAACCCACAGCCAACATCATTCTGAATGGGGAAAAATTGAAAGCACTCCCACTTAGAACTGGAACCAGACAGGGCTGCCCACTGTCTCCATTACTTTTCAACATAGTATTGGAAGTCCTTGCGAGAGCTATCAGGCAAGAGAGCAGAATCAAGGGAGTCCAAATAGAGAAGGAAGAGATCAAACTCTCACTTTTTGCTGATGATATGATGCTATATCTGGAAAACCCCCAGGATTCAACCATGAGACTTCTGGAATTGATTAACGAATATAGCAAAGTCTCTGGCTACAAAATTAATATACACAAATCAGAGGCATTTATATATGCCAATAACAGTCAATCAGAAAACCAAATTAAAGACTCAATACCCTTCAAAATAGCAACAAAGAAAATAAAATATCTAGGTATATACCTAACTAAAGAGGTAAAGGACCTCTATAAGGAAAACTATGAAACACTGAGAAAAGAAATAGCAGAACTTGCAAATAGATGGAAAAATATACCATGCTCGTGGATTGGAAGAATCAACATTGTTAAAATGTCTATACTACCCAAAGTGATCTACAGATTCAATGCAATCCCTATTAAATTACCAACATCATTCTTCACAGATGTAGAGAAAATAATTATACACTTTGTATGGAACGAGAGAAGACCCCGTATAGCAAAAGCAATTTTAAGCAACAAAAACAAAATGGGAGGTATTAATTTGCCAGACCTCAAACTGTACTACAAGGCCGTGGTTCTTAAAACAGCCTGATACTGGCACAAGTACAGGGACACAGACCAGTGGAACACAACAGAAAATCCAAATATAGAACCATCCTCATATAGTCACCTAATTTTTGACAAAGCAGGAAAGAATATACTCTGGGGACAAGAATCCCTATTCAATAAATGGTGCTGGGAGAATTGGTTAGCCACTTGTAGAAGACTGAAACAGGACCCACAGCTTTCACCTCTCACAAAAATCAAATCACGGTGGATAACAGACTTAAACCTTAGGCGTGATACAATCAGAATTCTAGAAGAAAATGTAGGAAAGACTCTTACAGACATTGGCCTAGGCAAAGAATTTATGAAGAAGACCCCCAAGGCAATCACAGCAGCAACAAAAATAAATGAATGGGACATGATTAAATTAAAAAGCTTCTGCACAGCCAAAGAAACAGTCCAGAGAATAAACAGACCACCTACAGAATGGGAAAAAATTTTTGCATACTACACATCAGATAAAGGATTGATAACAAGAATCTATTTAGAACTCAGGAAAATCAGCAAGAAAAAATCAAGCAACCCTATCAAAAAGTGGGCAAATGACATGAATAGAAACTTCTCGAAAGAAGATATAAGAATGGCTAACAAACATATGAAAAAATGCTCAACATCCCTAATCATCAGAGAAATGCAAATCAAAACCACAATGAGATATCACTTAACCCCAGTGAGAATGGCCTTTATCAAAAAAACCCAAAACAACACATGTTGGCGTGGGTGTGGAGAGACAGGAACACTCATACACTGCTGGTGGGACTGCAAACTAGTGCAACCCCTGTGGAAAGCATTATGGAGGTATCTTAAACAGATTCAAGTAGACCTGCCATTTGACCCAGCAATCCCATTACTGGGCATATACTCAAAGGAAAAAAGGTCATTCTTTAACAAAGACACATGTACCCGAATGTTTATAGCAGCACAATTCACAATAGCAAAGATGTGGAAACAACCCAAATGCCCATCAATACATGATTGGATTAGTAAGCTGTGGTATATGTATACCATGGAATATTACTCAGCTGTAAGGAATGATGAAGATACGACATCTCTATGGTTCTCCTGGAGAGAATTGGAACCCATTCTATTAAGTGAAGTATCCCAAGAATGGAAAAGCAAGCATCATATATACTCACCAGAAAATTGGTTTCCCTGATCATCACCTAAATACAAATCTGGGAACGACACCAATTGGATATCAGACTGAGGTGGGGGGTGGGGGAGGGGATGGGGGTATGCCTACACAATGAGTGCATTGCGCACCGTTTGGGGAATGGTAACACTTGAAGGTGCTGACTCGGGAAGGGGGGGTGGGGAAGGGAGGGATATATACCTACATGATGGGTGCAATGCGCACGACCTGGGGAACAGACACGCCTGGAGCTCTGACTTGGGGGGAAAGGCGGTACAGGAGCAACGTATGTAACCTGCAATTCTGTAACCCCCATAACAAGATGAAATAAAAAAAAAAATAGAAAAAAAAAACATTATTTGTCATTAGGGAAATGCAAATTCAAACCATAATGAGCTACCACTGCACAACCATTAAAATGCCTTAGTTTTTTTAATTGACTATATTATGTGCTTGTGAGGTTTTGAACTGAGATAGACAGAATAAGGGCTCCCCAAAGATATCCACATCCTAATCCCCAGGATCTTTGAATATGTTGTGCTACATGGCAAGAGGCAATTAAGATTTGCCAATGGAAATAAATTTTGAATCATCTGACTTTTAAAGAAGGAGATTATCCTGGATTACGCAAATATCCAGTATAGTCACAAGGGTCCTTTAAATTTGGAAGAAGGAGGCAGAAGAGTTAGTGTCAGAGTGATGCTATCTAAGAAAGACTCAACCAGCCACTACTGGCTTTGAAGAAAGAAGGAACCCCAGGCCAAAAGAAGCCAGAAAGGCAAGGAAATTGATTTTCCTCTCAAACTTCTAGAAAGGAATAAAGCCTGCTGGCACCTTAATTTTAGTCCACTGAGACCCATTTTGGACATTGGACTTTCAGAGCCATAAAATAATAAATTTAAGCCGCCAAGTTTTTTGGTAATTTTTGTAACTGCCATAGAAAACTAATACATGGACTAACTGGAACCCTCCTTTGTTTCTGATAGGTGCGCAAAAGGGTCCAGCTACCTTGGGAAAACAAAATGTGGCAGTGTCTAATACAGTTAAAAAAAACATCCACCGTATAACCCAGCAGTCTCATTCCTGGGTTTTTAAACATATTTCCACTCAAATGTTTGCTTGGCTTTTTTAAAAATAATTCATCAGTTGGTGAATATATAAACACTGGCTTAGTCACACCATGGATTACTGCTCAGTAAATCAAAGGACTGAACTACTGGTACCTGCGATAACATGGATGACTCTGCAGTGAAGTGAAGTGAAAGAAGCCAGACTCAGAAGTCTGCATATTATATGACTCCATTTACATGACTTTCTAGAAAAGGCAAAGCTATAGAAACCAAAGACATATCAATGGCTTCCAGGGGCTGGAGTTTGGTGAGGAGATTGACTGCCAAGGGTCAGGAGGGAACTTTCTGGGATGATTGTGATGGTGGTTTCATGGTTGTATGTGTTTGTCAAAACTCATAGAGCTGTACACCAAAAAGGGTAAACTTTACTGTATGTAAATTTGACCTCAATAAGCCTGATTAAGGAGTTCCAGGCTTCACTGAGCTATGACTGTGCCCCTGCACTCCAGCCTGGGCCCCGTCTCTACAATAAAAATAAATCAATAAGTAAGCCTGATGGACTGATGGATAGACAGAAATATATCTATAAATAAAATTCTCAACAAAGTACTGTTTGGAAGGCAAGCTGCATTTGAAGTCTGGGATTCAGAGAAAACCTTTCTATAAATTGTTTAGAATGGGAAGGAATTTTAAAGATCATTGACATTGATTTTCAAACCATTTTCAGGTTTCAGAATCCTGTCCCCAAACATAATAATATTATTAAGAAGACAGTGTGTGCTAGACACTGTTGCAAGCACTTTGCATTACCTCTTTTAACCCTCAAGACATCCCCGTGACTATTGTTAATAATAAATAATTATATACTGTTAATAATAATGTTTGCTGGTGTGGAAACTGAGGCTTATATAACTTCACACAGCTGGAGTAGTTGAATGGACAAATTCTGTCAATTTGATTCTAAAGCACATTCTTGTATTCATTTCATTTCACAAACCTCTTTGTGTGAAATCCTTATATGATATTCCTTTAAAACAAATATGCCTGGGACCACTCTGCCTGTGAATGCAAGTGTTTGTGTATTGCAGTGAGGATGGAGGTTTAGATCCTGTCGGTGTTTTCACAATAACAGCATAATTTGAACACTACTGATCTGGTCCAATGATATGATTATATATGAAAGAATTTGAAGCCCGGAGAGGTCAGGTGACTTGCTCTAGACCACATAGCTGGTTAGTGACGGAAACAGGTCTTCTGACGCCAGGTCAAGTGTTCTTCCCTTAACACAATGCCAACTCACAATACAAAACCCATTTAAAATTTTTAATACAAGTATTTCCTTAACCCATCTAAGGCAAAGATCAGTAGGAAAATTAACCTATTAAGTTGGTTTTCCTTTCTTTGTGCCATATTTTACCATTTGAAAAATTAAGATGATTATATTTAAAGAATCAATGTTGATCCCCAAGACATTGATTGTAAAACGGTTAATTGGTTGTAAGAGAGTTAAAAAACAGGGTCAAAGTCATCCAAATTACCTCCTTGTTCAGCTGTTTCCAAAATATGGGCTTTAGCCATCTCATGCTTATCTGACTCTTTGTTACATGTTTTACAAGCCAAATAATCCAAATTGAGTTTTATCAGGGAGGAATTCATTTGTATTTCATAGGCAACACTTCCTTGCACTCCTCTGTTCTCAGATGCAAATTCTTTTTTTGTTCCCTGGAAGCCTGCATCATACTGGAGCACTATGTGGGCTCTGCACAGTGGATCTAGCTAGGAAAAAAGGCTGACCTTCCTCCAGGTAAATCCCAGGAAAATACTGGAGCAATTGATAAAGTAAGGCTGACCAATTAAAAGCTCCATATAGGAAGCTGCTAAAAGAGGAAGTATGTGAATTTAACTGTATACATTCTCATATTAGACAAGAGCAAATGGATTTCTGCTTATCACAGAGAACAGAGGTAGGGATTGGTGTCTTCATGTAACTTTCAATATAAGGTGGGTGCAATCTGGTCTCTGTTCATGAATACAAGTCTGATTCTGTTAGTTATGCTGACCTCCCATAGATATTCTAGGAGCTAGTCCAGGTTGGCATGTCTTTGATTAAGCACTCACTGTGTAGTGAGGATATACTCACTTCATTCACTAAATTATTTTTTGAGGGCCTACTATGAGCCAGATACTGTGCTCAGTGTTTTACATCTGTTATCTTACTGAATTCTGTATAACATTCCTGAGTGGTAATCTTGTTATTCTTATTTTTGTCTTTTTAACTTTTTGTTTTGATTTGTTATTCTGATTTTAAAGATGCTGAATTAAGTGAATTGCTTAAGTTCACATGTCTATTAAGCAGTGGGGTCTGAATTTGAGCACAGGGCTGTCTGATTTTACATCACAAGATTCTTCCTGCAGATGGCATTAGCTTCAGAGGTGGAAGTGATAGAACATAGCACAATCAGACTAAGCTGGCCAGGAGTATCTCCTTTGAACCCAAACCTGAAACTTTCTACTTTTTAGAGATGGTCTAACATTTGTATTTTGGCTGGGCTAAGACTTTAAAGATTCATTAATATCCAAAGAATATTAGGATCAGAAAGAAGCTCAGAACTGATCTCGTCCAACTCCGTTATTTTAAAATTTTATTTTTTATTCAGCACAGGTTTACTGAGGACTTGTTATATGCTGCACAATGCTGAGAATACCAAACCTCCATGCCCTTAAAGAGACTGTAGTGTAGTGGTAGCAAATGACAAGAATAGAGATCATTAGAGTCCCGGCAACGTGAGGGTTGGGTGGTAGGGGGCTTTACAGAACAAAATGAATAGGTATTTGTGATGATCCCTCAGGGATTTAGAAGATATCTTTGTTGAGTACTGGGAAAGATACAAAAGAAATATTAATAGACGACAGCAACTCAAAAGGGTTGGAATTACAGCCCAGAGGAAAATGGACTTGAATTAAATATCTAGGAACTATAGTTTGGTTTGAATCTAACCTCTCCTTCCTCCCAGTTCCATGGAGAAGGGAAGAGAATGTTGGCATTAAACCTGTACAGCCAGAACTCCTGGCCAGTGCTGTAAGATTCAGTTCAGCTAGGCTGAAGAACCAGGTGAGAAGGATAACATATGCAAGCAACTTTAGGTGGGTGCTCCTCTGGTTTGTGTAGTACAGCCTATACTTGCCATTGGAACTCAAGGGAATAAATAGACAAATGGGCAAGACATGTAGTTGGCTCTTTGGGGATCCTCAATACATTTATCACCCATCTAGCTTCTTGGGATAGCAGAATCCATCTCCTTGACCCTTGACCCAAGCACAATCAGTCACAGAACCCCATTTTCCTAGACACAGCTATTGTCCCAAGCAGAACCAACTAGAGTACTTCTTTGGGACTGATAAACAGAAATTGGAAAAGAGACATTTTCTTACACTGAGGTTGCTAAACTGGGAAGAAGTGAATCTGAGGTGCCAGTAGCCATTTTTCCTGCCTTATAAAGGAGCCTGACTGCCACGTGCATCTAAGCAGAGACTAGCAGAAGTAGGAGAGGAAGTCCTGGTAGCACTGACTTCCTCATCCAGTCCACAAAACTCGGCTTCCTGCCATTCTTTCAGTTTTGTGAGTGACTCTGATGTCCCCAACCTGCTAGGTGAGCCAAGATGTCCCATTTTTGTTGGTTGGTTTTAAAACAGTTTGAAATGTGTAACTTGGTAATTGCAAAAGAGCCCCGATGAATAGAAAAATAACACATAGAAAAAAAATCACAAAAAAAGAAATCCAAACAGTCAATATATATATGAAACATTCTTCTACCACCCTAATAATTAAAGAAATGGAAGTAAAACAGAAATGTCATTAGCTCCCTATCCAACTAAAGGAAAGCAAAAGGCATAATGGTGCCCAGGCTTGGTTAGGATACAGGAAATGAATTCTCACGTACTTTACCTCAGAAAGCCACCTGACCAAATGTGTCAAAATATGACATATGCTTTCCCTTTAATCTAGTAATTCCTCCTCTAGCAATTGATTCTAAGGAAGTAATTGTACAAGCCTAGAAAGATGTATGTACAAGAATGTTTATTGCAGGCTTGTTTATAATAACAAAAAATTGAATAAACCTAAATGTCCTTATTTAGGGGATTACTTTTTCAAGTTACAATATGGTGATAGAATGGAATACTTTTCAGCTGTTATAATTACAGCAGATTCTTATGCAATGATGGGAAAATGTCTACAATATACTATCAGATAATCAAAATAGGATCTAGAATGGCAAGTATAGTATGATCTATTTTTTATTTAAGATATATGTATTTATAGGTATGCATAAAAGAATCTGGAAGTCTATCTTACAAAGACCAGGAATAATGAAGGAAATTTTACTTCTCCTGAACAGTTTAAATACTTTACAATGTTTTTCTATTATTCAAAATTCAAAAACATATTGCCGTGTTCTTTTGGGGGTACTATGGACTGAGTAATTTTGTCCCTCCAAAATTATTATGTTGAAACCCTATCCCCTAATGTGATAGCATTAAGAGATGGGGCTTAGGGCAGGTATTTAGATTTAGATGAGATCATGAGAGTAGAGCCCTCATGAATGTCCTAATAAGAGTCCCTCTCTCCACCACGTGAGGACACAGCAGGAAGGCACTGTCTGTGAACCAGAAAGCAAGCCCTCACCAGACACGGTATCTGCCAGCACCTTCATCTTGTACTTCCCAGCCTCCAGAATTGTGAGAAACAAATTCCTATTATTTATAAGTCACTCAGACTATGACATTTTGTTATAGCAGCCTGAGTTGAAAAATACAGGGGGAAAGGATATAGGTGAAGGTTTAGATCCCTGGCCTTGGGAATCATTGCATTATGGAAGAAGTAGTCCTAGTGAGGTTTTGGATAAGCCTTCCTTGAGTGAGGAAGGAAGCTATGGATAGATGGAAAAGATATGGAAGGAATATGTAAAATATTCATGTGATCCAAAAAATTGGAGCTAACCTAGAAGTGGATTAACTCTCCACACATTTTCCTACTTCTGTGCCACACCCACTACCATCAGAAGTAGACCCATATGCCAAGCTTCTACTGCAGCTAATGGCACTTTTGATGTATTCAGTTCAGTGACATGACTCTCATTTTAGGAATTTCTAGAAAGCTGTTAGTATTTACTAGGCTACCAGAGAGGTTTTCAGTTGCAACATATTTTAGGTTGAACCATTTGAAATTGCCGTCACTGAACCACTTTGACCTACCGAAACAGAAAATGTATACGGTTCATCATAACACAACTCTCTATAATATAAAAATTTATATTTTATATGATTTATATGAGATCGTGTCTTCAGCAGCCCATCAATCAAGACGTGGCATGAATTCAGTCTGACTGGGTACTCGGCTTCCCAGGTTTGGATGATGTAAAAAGTTGTGGCTGTACAGTTTTGAACTGTGTACTTTTGCTACCGTTATTCAAAACCTTTAGCAGAAACTCAGTTGAAAGCTCTGCTCCAGCCCTGGGTCTGTCCTCCACTCTATTGCATTGCTCTCCGCTCATATGATGCTTCCCAGAACAAGCTCCTAGCATCACTTGTTTTTACTTCCAAGCACATGAGGCATAGTGTAAAAATCAAACCCTGGAGGCTCTCTGCAGCTAAAGCCTGCTCTGCCAAAGGCGAGAGAGCAAAGCTAAATCAAACAATGACTTGTACTTTTTAGGTGGCCTAAGTTATAAATTGCAAAGCAGCAAAGATAATTGAGAATAATGTAAGAAAAGGTAGAATCAACATAAATCATATAAAAAGGATAACAAGATTTATCAACTGGATGGATTTTAAGGCAGGTTTGTAGTTGGGTATGTTTGAAAGGCACCAAAGCAGATGATTAGATACAATACGTGGCTTAATGTGCAGGAAAAGCAATCAGGATGAAGCAAATCAGTTTCCTGGCCTCTAATGCAGGGAATGTGGAGGGTTTTATTAAATATAAAATAAAATTTAGATTTATGGCCACTGTTGATCCACTAGATGGAAACTGACATTATCATACCATTATTTTTTAATTTCGTGCTTTTGATGCTTTATTAAACAAACAGAAAATAGACTGGAAGAAAAAGTCAGCACCAATTTCCAAATATTTTTTGCATTTTCTCATAATTATTTCATTCTACACTCATTTATTCCCACATTGGTATCACAGAGAATGCACTGCAAGTATAGAACATTACGTGGCAACGTAGATGAGACATGGGGAAAGATCATTTTCTAGTATTAACCTCTTTTATATAAATGAGCCAAGTTATTAGCATTTAAGAAAAATATTTCCATGACCAATGATGCTAGCAGTAATAGAATTTGTCCAGAGAAAGTAGCACCAGGGTGTTTATTCCTTAGAAACTGGTTTCTAGGGAAGGGAAGATGCGCTGAGTCACTAATGGACAAGCACGGAGGACACATGAGGGAGTTAGCCGAGAGAAACTGTTGTCCCCAAATACTGGGATTGGGGATGGACTCAGCTACTTTGCTCCAGGAGATGCTTCTGAGTCCTGAGTGGGTCAAGGCAGTGTCCTCTGTTCTTCTGCTTTGCCAAGGAGACCAAACACAGAGGAGATGAGCAGTAGGGTGCAAATGAAACCAGCTTAAGGCAGAACCATGGAGAGAGGAGTGACCAGGGTTTTACCACTTAATAGGAGGAAAAAGTAGCAGCTAAAAAGAACCTGAGCTATGAGTAGGTCATGATGTGGAGCTGTCTGAAGAAACTGGAGGAAAAGAAGTGATAAGCCTACTCGGGAATATGCCAGCTGCACAGCTTTGTAGCTTGGGAGTTTCCTTTCTAGAGTCATCTACCAGGACCCCATCTGCAGCTCAGAACTGGCAGAAATTCCCAGGCATTGCGTTCCCAGCCCTGGATGGGGCAGGCTAACTGATACATCTCTGAATTCTCATGTCCTCAATTCCCATGTACAGATATAAAATGAGGCCTGGTCCCACTCATGCTGCTCTTACTGGCTTTTTCAGATTTCTTGTCCAACGTGGTCCTACCGTACTGACCTGCTCGGTACCGCCATGACTGAGCCACCAGGGCTTCCTGCCTTGGTCCCTGGCCTGTAGTGTCTACAGATCCCTCTTAGTTAGCAGAACTTGTAGTCATTACCATCTCAAGGCCATCTTGTCCTTTTGCCACTTATAGCCTGTCAAGGAAATTAGTCAGTCCTCCTCTACTCTGTTCCAGGGAATAGGAAAAGTACACCTTCTCGCCTGAAGGGTTGGAATAAGAAGGATTTGGGGCAAAGGGGTGGACATTGGTGTATTCTTGACCATTTGCTAATATTGTTAGTAAGAGGCATTGCCACCCCTTTCCCCAGGCCCCCAGCCCCAGCCCCAGCACGGGAGGCTCAAGTGTGCCCCAGCAAACCCCAAGTCACATCTCCACAACGGCAGTGTTTTTTTCCCATAGTGCACACGTAACACAAGGTGAAAGGTTGACTATTGAAGGTTCCCAGGGTAGTCTTCAGTGGTATAAATAGGCACATAAGACTATTTGAATATTGAACTATCCCATTACATCAAATTCATGAATTTATGGATTGTTTAGGATGCAACTAAGGTAAAAGCAGTGAGCTTATTTAAAGAATAATAGTACAGGAGGTACAGAGATATAGAGAAAATAACAAAGGGCTGTACAAATGATTGGAGGTGGAGACACCTCATAGTAGAGGATTTTGTGAGCAGACAAGAAACACTGGCAGCAGCTGGCCCGGATGGTTTTATCAATAGCCTTGTGCCTGGCTGGATCCACAATTCCATATACTTCCCTAAAGATTGACATGGTTCCAGGCTGATGCAACCCACAAGCCTATGCCAGAATGCAGGATAAAGATGAGCTCAGGTTGTGTCTGCCAACTTTGGACCCAGGCTCTAGCCTCACTCCTTGTGGGACTGGGTAGCTTATACTTTGAACTCTCAAATATGAAGGGTTGGTGATGCTCCTCCCAGTGTCATGGTGGTCTCGACCCATCCTTCTAAATGATGCCCCCCGCCCATTGCTTCTACAGAGCCCTAGGGGGCTGAGGGAGGAGTTTCATTTAGTGGCTCAGAGGTAGGTTCCACCACCAACCCCAAAGAGGGATGAAGGCAGTTTTTGGGTACCAGCCTCCATGGAGTCAGGGAAGGAGGATTATCTCCCATCAGTATTTATAGTAATAGGCTCAATGCTTAGAATGATCCTCTGAGAAAGGACCTTTAGAGTAATCTGTGAAAATACTAGTAGATAAACATTGACATGGATACTCAGAAATTTTACTTGCTTTGTTCCTGTTTTGGACTCTCCAACTACTGCTTGAGGTTTATGTCTAGTAAGTGAGCAGATACTGAGTAATAATATCAAATACCTATAGAGTTGATATATTCGTTTCCTAGGGCTGCTGGAACAACTTACCACAATCTCAGTGCCTTATAATAATAGAAACATATTCTCTCATGGTTCTGGATGTCAGAAGTCCACAGTCAGCATGTCATCAGGACATAGTAGTCAGGGTTCTCCAGAGAAGCAGCACCAATGGGACGTGGGGAAGGGAAGAGGGAGAGAGAGATTTTAAGAAATTGACTTATGAAATGGTAGAGGCTCAGACAGTCCAAAATCTGAGGGGGTAGGCTGGCAGGCTAGAGACCCTGAGAAGAGTTGAGGTTCAAGTCACAGACTAATGGCAGAATTCCAGCTTGCTCAGAGGAGGGAAGTCTGACAATTGGATGAGGCCCACCCACATTATGGAGGACAATCTGCTTTACTGAAAAATTACAGATTTAGATGTTAATCTCATACAAAACACACCTCCACAGAAATACCCAGAAAAGCGTTTGCCCAACTCTCTATCTGAGCCCAGCTGAATTGACATACAAAATTAATCATCCCACAGGGGTTAGACATGGACATATCCTTGGGGGGCCATTATCAGCCTAGCATAATAAGTTATCAAATTCTAGGCGCTGTTATAAGCTTTTACATATATTAACTCATGTAATAGTCATAACATCTTTGGAAAGGGAATTAGTATTATCATCACCGTTTTATAAATGAGAATGCTGAAACAGAGAAGATAAGGAGTTTGACCCATGTCACACAGCTTATAAGTCATAGAACCATGATATAAACCAAGCAGTCTGGCTTTATCCAATTAAGTTTGGAATAAAGAGTCCCATTTCTGATAAATCTTCATCTTTATTTTCTTGTGGACCTTTAAATGATAATCAATATTTGATATTACTGCCTGGATATTTTCTACTTGCTAATTCATTATATGAGAGTGACAACTACAGTAAGGGTGGGGTAGTTTCTGTAGTCCTTTCTCCTTTCTCTTCTTTCTCTTCCTTCTACTGCAGTGATTACCTTGAGTCCTGTTCTGACTTTGTACAGCTATCTAGGATGGTGGCCTCTGCCTTCGTTTGACATGATAAGCATTCACTCAGTGCCTGTCTCACGCGAGGACCTGTTCCAGGTGTTGGTGTGCAGGGAAGAACTCCAGGCTCTGTTTCAGTGCTTCCTGCGGAAGCTTCCTGCGGAACCCACATCTTCTACCACTATGGTCCCCTGAGCAGTTGCTGGAAATTAGGTCAGAGTCTCTAAGAGGAAGTCTGTCCTCTGAGTTGGTTCCAAGGGTTACCTGAAGGTGTAAGAGAGATACTTTGAATATATGTTGATTTGGGGGAGAAGACAGCAAGGGTGTTAAAGCAGATACAATCTTCCAGGCTTTTCCTTATCTCCAAAGCTGGGCATAGCCAAGAAATCCAGCACATCAAAGGGATGAGTCAGATGTAAATAAAGGCCCGGGGTCCGATTAAGCAGCTTTACGTGGCTGCTTCCTCCCAGGCTTTCCGCAAGCAAAGAGAATCTCCTGCTTCTTAAACCAAAATGTGTAAAACCAAAGAGTGTTTTTGTGTCTGTTTCCCTTTTCCTAAACACTTCACATGGCTGTTTGAAAAGATGCATATTTTAATGGCTTTTTGTGTTTTCTATTATGATTTAAGTTTAATGATAATCCATTTTTACTGCAACAGAACTTCAGTCTTGTAAGTGACGTTCATGTGTGTTCTGGTTCAGCTGGACAAATAGGGCAGGCCTAATTCGTCCTTTTATACATGAAAAAGCTGAGCCTCGGAGGAGTTAAGTCCCCAAGACATGCAGGTGATGAGTTAGGCTTTTCCCCTTTGGTTTTTAGATGTCCCTGTGTGAAAGGAACACAGTATTTAACACTGGGAAATAAAAGACAGCATTCCACCTTCTTCTGAACAGTAATTGCAGGCATCTCTATTCTAGAAAGGTAAAAATTCCTGTGGTCCCTCAGAATATCTCCACGGTCTAAATGATTTTCAAGCTGGGTACATTTTACCAGTTCTGTCAATAAAGTAAGGGTATCGAAAATGACCTAATACGTTGTGTGCAAAAATTTAAGTACTTTACCTAATTTCAGTCCATTACAACCCATTATAATACAATGAGGGAAACATATCTGGTGTTTTTCTTTCTTTCTTTCTTTTTTTTTTTTTTTTCTGTACTTATTTTATGTAGTGTAGGCCTGGTGGCAGAAACTAAGCTTCTTAGATAAAACTGCTCCAACCTGACCTGATTTATTGGTCCATTTTTAAGTCATAGCTGCACATGACCATAAAATGTGCCCTCTTTGCCTGAGAAAATGTGAACACATATTCTAAATCTGGTGTTCTAAAGTGGTGTTTTACTATTATTTAATTTATGCTAAAAGTTTACTTTTAAATCAGGTTTTACCAGGGCTTTTAGAGCATAGTGCATGATGTGTGTGAATGTGTCCACAAAGACCCGCACACAGGGAGATACCAACATACATGTGCTGTCAGCAGTTAAAAGCAGACGTGGTGTTGAACCACTTGTGTATGTGAGTCATAAGCTGTGTGACCTTCAGTAAAATAAGGTTATTGAAAGTTATTTGATCGCTCTAAGATTTAGAGATTAAATGAATAATCATATCTATCTTATGCACTTGTTTTGAAGAATAAACAATATAACCACTAGCAAATGGTAGGTGCGATAGACTGCCATAGTTAGCATCAGTATGTATTATCTATTGTTGTTATTATTTGCAAGATAATCTCACTCACCCAAAGTGACTTAAACAGCAACATAAAGGAGAATTTAAAACAGAGCCAGGGGGAGAAAGTCAAAAGGACTTTTCTACTGCTGTTCTAACAAATTACCATACATATAATGGCTTAAAACAACATGAATTGATTGTCTTACAGTTCTGGAGGTCAGAAATTAGTTTCACTGGACTAATATCAAGGTGTCAGCAGGCCTGCATCCCTCCTGGAGGTGCTAGGGGAGAAGCCATTTCCTTGCCTTTTCCAGCTTGGGAGAGACCCTTTCTTCCATCTTCAAAGCCGGCAATGAATGGATGTCTAAGTCTCATACTGCATCATCCTGATATTTCTCTTCTGTAGTCAAATATCCATCTGCCTTCCTCTTATGAGGATTCTTGTGTTTACACTGGGCCCACCCAGTCGAGAATAATCTCAAGATTCTTAGCTTAATCAGGTTTGCAGAGTCTCTTTTGCCACGTAAGCCGATGTATTGACAGGTTCTGGGGCTTAGAATGTGGACATCTTTGTGGGGGAGACATTATTCACAGTTTACATTATTCACAGACTACCACAGTTTATGCCAAATACATGCCATAATAACCATATGTTAAAGTTCACAGACTTCATTCCTTGGGGAGTCCCAACTCAGCTTCTTTCTCTTGTATTGATACTATTCCAATATACACGGTTCTTTACTTCTTGGTAGCACACTGCCAATTAGAAATAGCCAATCATTGTGTGCCAGGGAAAGGCCTAGAAATTAGAGACCCCACTTTTGCCCACATTTCATTGTCCAGACTTCGGTTATATGCCTGCCCCCTCCCCAGCTTGAGGGAGGCTAGGAAATGTTGGCTGATGCCCAGGAGAAAAACAACCAACAGCAACAGTTTCATAAGCTCCTACCAGTATCTGTCGATCTGTCACATTCTCTGTCTGTGTAATAATCCAGTTAAAAATGAAAACAGAGGAGAGTCCAAAGGGTAGAAGTCAATAAAAGGGAACAGAGAGGCAACTAGGATAAGCTTCTACTTTATAGTTTGCTCAAGACCCACGGGGAAGAAACCAGGGGCCTGCAGAAGACCCGAGCATCTAGCATCAATGACTTAGTCCTGCTGGGTTCACAGAGCCTGGATGCTGAGCCAGACTGTTTCCTAGAAGAGCTCAGAATTACTGCACAGTGTCCCAGGCTAGATTAGGAGACCAGTGAATAGACCCACATTCAAATGCTAATAGAACCATTCCTCTGTGCACTGAGAACAACATAATGTCCAGGAGATACCAAATTTATCCTTTCAAAAAGTAAAAGGAATACCTAGCAATAATTTTCAAGTGAAGGAAAATATTTTCCCTCTTTGCTTTCTATAGTTAATTAGTAGATATTGAAAGCAGAAAAAAATCAAAGGACTAGAAATTGGCCTCCAAGCACAGACTGAGTCCAGTGGTGAAAATGATCGAGTTGAGTTTTCTATTATATCTCTTTCCTTGTCACAAAACCTTCCTGTTACTTGTGGAGGCCATACATTTCTTTCCGTTCTTTTGTAATTTGTCTTAGATAGGATTTGGAGTACCAGGTTGCCTTTTCTGTGGGTTTAGGGAATAGGAAAACTAAGTTTGAATGCAAAGTTGCCTCCAAGTTATGTGGAGTGTCTTGGTAAAGTAAAACAATTGTTAAGGAAAGGAATACACCAGACACTCATGAAGAAAATAAAAACGGCAGGCTAGGTTATGAATTGTAAGCCTTGTGTAATCTTTGCAGCATGTCGGAACTTAGAGACCATCACTTTCCACAGTTTTGAAATAACCGTGAAACTATATACTAGCACACAATTCCAGGGCTAGGAAAAATTAAGGTATCTGATTGAAATCACAGAGGAGGTTTAATAAAATTTGTGCACCTTTGCTCTTCTGTTCTAAAACATTTCAATTTGGCTTTCACGGGACTTTGAGACTGTAAGAATCTGGACCTGTTTCAACCCAGGAATAAATAAGTACTGAATGCAACACTTGGTCATACAAATAAAAAACTCTTCCAGCCCTGGAACTGCAGCTTCTAATTTGAAATGACTAGAGGATACAATTAGAACAATCTTCTCCTGCCAAAGTAAGTTGACTAGAGGAGATTAATATTTGTGAAACTCTAGGTAAGCCACTCTCTGGAATTAAAAAAATTGCTTTTTTTCAAAAATGGGGATTGTGAATTATAAATGAAATACTAGGGCCGGGCGCGGTGGCTCATGCCTGTAGTCCTAGCTCTCTGGGAAGCCAAGATGGGTGGATCTCTCGAGGTTAGGGTTCGAGACCAGCCTGAGCAAGAGCGTGACCCCGTCTCTACTAAAAATAGAAAGAAATTATATGGACAGCTAAAAATATATATATAGAAAAAAATTAGCTGGGCATGGTGGCACATGCCTGTAGTCCTAGCTACTTGGGAGGCTAAGGCAGTAGGATCGCTTAAGCCCAGGAGTTTGAGGTTGCTGTGAGCTAGGCTGACGCCACGGCACTCACTCTAGCCCAGGCAACAGAGCAAGACTCTGTCTCAAAAAAAAAAAAAAAGAAAAAAAGAAAAATAAATAAATTAAATACTAGGTGTGATATAGAGTAGTCTAAGGTACTACACAAATGTAGACTATAAACATTTACAATGGGTTTGTTCATATACCATAGAGGTGTCTTTATTATAGATTAGGTATAACGTAGATTTTGGAATCAACTCTGGATTCCAATCTACCACTTGCTAGACATGAAAACGTGGGCAAATTATATAACTTCCCTAAACCTTAATTTCTTCATCTTTTGTTTAGAATAATAGGAACTTTATAGAATTATTGGGAAAATTAAAAAAGGAAGGTCTGGGCCAAGCGTGGTGGCTCACGCCTGTAATCCTAGCACTCTGGGAAGCCGAGGTGGGAGGATCATTTGAGGTCAGGAGTTCAAGACCAGTCTGACAGGAGCAAGACCCTGTCTCCACTAAACATATGCAAAAAAAATTAGCCAGACATGGTGGCACATGCCTGTAGTCCCAGCTACTTGGGAGGCTGAGGGAGGAGGATCGCTTGAGCCCAGGAGTTTGAGGTTGCTGTGAGCTAGGCTGACGCCATGGCACTCTAGCCCAGGTAACAAAGCGAAACTCTGTCTCAAAAAAAAAAAAAAAAAAAAAAAAAGAGTCTGGGACAGTGTCCAGCCTAGGGTAGCACCTTCAGTAAATGTTAGTTTCACTCAGCACAAGATAAAATGCACACCATTGAGGAATATGTCTATCCTTGATGTAAGATTTTGCATGTGACTGCCAAAAATCTGAACCAATAGTTAAATAGAAATCACCACGTGATCCGGTCCTTTGGGTAGCCCAAGCAGGACATTACATCATACCTCCAAGTAAACAAATTTTAGATCATCTAGCCGGAATTTGTCAACTGTTACTGGAGATGGTGACCCTTATCAAATAGAGTGTGTTTACCTATCAGACAAGTCCTCCTAGGTGAACTTCACAAACCTCTTGAGTCTACGAAATGAATCAAGGGAAGAGATGGCCTGTGAGTTTTCCACACATTGACAATTTGAAATCATACACCATTTTATAAAAAGAAGGCGTTCACTTTCATGGAGAATTGCTAACTAACCCAGAGACTCAGCCACAGAGAAAGCTAGGCCTTGTTTTTGAGAATTGGCATTTTTTTTGTAAAAACTTTTTTTTCAAAATTGTTGTGTTCCAACTGTGTTGCAAGCATGCTAGCTATTTTACATCAGTTAGCTCATGTCATCCACACATGACAGCATTATGAGGAGGTACAGTCATTGTCACAGGAACTAGGTCACAAAGCAGGGATTCCTGCTCTAGAGGCCGTGCTGGCAATGACCGTGTGGGAGAATCACAAGACACTGATGTGCTTTTTGGTCAAAATACTGTGTGACAATTCTGATTATACCCTGTCCTTGAGAGAATAACCAGTGCATGGTGCCTAATTACTGTTCCCACCCAGAGCAGATAAATCCACGGGTGAAATAGGAGAGTGTCCCCCAGAATGGAGGACTGCACCACTGGCTCTCTGAAGATGATTTTAAGTGACATTAAATAACATTGACTAACATAGTGAGAAATGACTCCCGTACCTTTTTCTGGCCCCTATCCTTTGAATACCACAAAGAGAACCTATAAACCTGGTGTTAGCATGTCTGTAACACTTCTAACATGTTTTAGTCTCTCTAGTCCAGACAGCAGATCTCAGGCTATCATGAGATTTCTGTAGCCAATACTATCTAGCTAGAATTTAATAACTGTTTTTGCTGTCAGGATAAAAAAAAAATATACACACACACATACACATATATATTATATATATATTTAGGTTATTAAGTATGGAATGTCTGATTTCCTTAAGTACTAAGTTTGATAGTTGATATCGCTGACATTTCACTTTAACACTTCTATTTTTTTCTTTAATTGTGAAGGTATATCCTCATTCTTTCAAGCATATATTTTGGTTTTTGATTATCTTTCATTTTTTTAGAGCAATTGCTGTGAAACTATAGATAAGTCAAAAATTCATGTTATTTGTGAATATGGGTTACGTTGTGGAACCACTGCAGTGCAGACAGATTGAAATATCAACAAAGTGTTTGGGAAGGATATGACTAATGAATGCACACTACCTTGATGGTTTGAGAAGTTCCATTCTGGTGATTTTAATCTTGAAAATGAGCCATGTGAGTGACCTGAGACCAAAGTGGATAAAGATGAGCTGAAAGCTGTAGTGGAAGTGAATCCATCTCAACCTATGCATGGATTAGCAACAAGATTTTACATTATTATTCCAACAATATTGGACCATTTGAAGCAAATTGGTAAGGTAAAGAAGCTGGATAGATGGGTTCTATAAGGATTCAACAAGCATTAGAGGAGAAATCATCTCAAAGCTTTCCTTTCTTTGCTGTCACAACATAAAGGCAAACCATTTCTACACCGTATTGCTATGTGTGATGAAAAATGGATTCTTTTTGACAATCATAAGGATTCAACACAATGGTTGGATAAAGATGAAGTGCCAAAACAGTCCAAAACCAAATATTTATCAAAAAAAGCTAATGGTGTCTGTTTGGGTCCAGTGCTGGTATTATCCACTACAGCTTCATGAAACCTGGTCAATTGATTACAGTGGATGTCTATTGAAAACACTTGGATGAAATGATGAGGATGCTTGTGATTAAGCAGCTGAGACTGGTCAATAGAGACAGGCCAATCCTCTTGCAAGAACACATATCACAAAAAAACAACACTGCTCAAACTACAGAAGCTAGACTTGGAAACTCTCTGTCATCCACTGTATTCACCAGAGCTTGAACCGACTGACTACCACTTCTTCCAGGTTTTGAGCCACTTCTTGCAAGGAAAAATATTCAATTCTCAACAAGCTATGGAAAATACCTTTTATGATTTCATTGCCACTCGCTCTCCAGGCTTCTTTGCTGCTTGCATAAACAAGCTACTGTTAAGATAGAAAAACTGTGTCAATACTTTAGGTATGTACTTTGATTAATTGTACTGTTTCTTGTTTGAGATACAATAAACTAAACTTTTGATTCGAAATGGGACATTTCATATTTAATGACCTAAAATATTTCATTATCTTCTAGTTAATGCTGAGTTTCCATTCATGGGAGTAGCATAAATGTTTCCTTTTAAAATAAATTTGGAGATAGGATGAAGATGGACAACTAGACACAGGTAGCATGTGCCTGTGAGCCAAAATAGCAAGCAGATTCTTACCTTTCAAACAGATCATCTAGGAGAGAATGCTAGGATTCACCAGGGAAGCAACAGGAAGCACCAAAAGTGGGTAGGGAGAGGGTTCAGGGCAACTTGCTGGCCAAGGCCTGGCTAAGAGCTGGGAGAAGCTCCTGGAAGTGGGGAAACAGTAAGAGAGAATCCCCAGGGCTCCACTCTCTGAGACAAGCTTTTATGATTTTAGCTACAAGAGAACCCTCCAAACCATGCAGGCCTAACATAGAGACCTACTTGGATATTAAACAAAGACATTGCTGCAGAAAGGGAATGCACGTGGAATCCCACAGGTATCTGAGCTTAGAGCAACTTGAGCCAGGCACCATCTTGAGAACCTAGATACCAACATACTGTAAGTGTGCCTGCAGCCACTACGAGGCTCCAAGGAGGGATGGAGGAGCCCAGGCACTCACATGCACCCCTGGGAAGGTCCCCACAATCCTGTTGTGGGCTGCTGTTGAGACTGAGACCTGAGGCAATGGCATTTTCTCACCTACACTATTTGCCTCCACAGGGCCCCAGCCTTTCTAGTCCAAGGTGCCATTGTGAGAGTTGGACATTGAGCCGCACTCCACCAGTGGACTGAGTTTGGGCTGACATGGCTGAAGCTCAAAAGTGTCTTAAACATGGGTAGGGGAAAGGTCAATATTCATCATCACACAAACATAGAAAACTATAAAACTCAAAGTTCAAATAAAACAATAACATGAAGGAGGAAGAGAAAGGAATTAAAGGGCAACATGACAGAAGTTCAGCAAACCACAAAGAAAAAAAGAAACAAAGAATTTATAAAACAAGTAGAAATCAATTAACGATATTACAAGAACAAAGCCTCACATATCAATATTAACCTTGAATGTAAATGGATTAAATGCTCCACTTAAAAGGTATAGATTGGCAGAATGGCTAAAAAAAACATGATCCACCTATATGCTGCTCACAAGAAACCCATCTTATAGAAGGAATGTACCTCAAAATAATAAAATCCCACAGCTAACATCATACTGAATGGGGAAAAGTTGATAGCATTCCCACTAAGAACTGTAACAAGACAAGGCTGCCCATTTTCACCAATGCTATTCAATGTACTACTGGATATACAGCATGGCATTAACATAAAAGTAGACACATAGATCAATGGAACAGGATAGATAACCCAGAAATAAAACCATATGCCTACAACCAAGTGATCCACAACAAAGCATACAAAAACATACACTGAGGAAAGGACACACTATTCAATAAGTGGAGCTGGGAAAATTGGATTTCCATATGCAAAAGAATGAAACTGAATCCCTCCCTCTCACCATATACAAAAATTAATTCAAGATGGCTTAAAGATTTAAATGTAAGACCTGAAAGAATAAAAATTCTGGGAAAAAATCTAGATAAAACTGTTCTGGACTTTAGGCAAAGAATTTATGACTAAGACCCCAAAAGCAAATGCAATGAAAATAAGAATAGAAAAATTGAACTTAATTAAACTAAAAAGCTTCTTCACATAAAAGAAATAATCAAAACAATAAATAGACAACCTATAGAATGGGAGAAAATATTCACAAACTATGTGTCTGACAAAAGACTAGGATCTACAAAGAATTCAAACAACTCAGCAAGAAAAAGAAACCCATTAAAAAGTTGGCAAATAACATAAAAAGACAACTTTTAAAAGAAGATATAGAAATGACCAGCATATGAAAAAAATGCTCAATATCACTAGTCATCAGAGAAATGCAAATGAAAACACGATACCCATCTTACTCCAATTAGAATAGCCTTTATTAAAAAGTCAAAAAACAATAGATGATATGGATGTACTAAAAAGGGAACACTTATACACTATTGGTGGGAATGTAAATTAGTACAACTACCATGGAGATTTCTCAAAGAACTAAAAATAGATCTGCCATTTGATATAGCAATCCTACTATTGGGTATCTACTCAGAGGAAAAGAATTCATTATGTCAAAAAGATACCTGCACTCGTATGTTTATTGTAGTACAATTCACAATTGCAAAGATATGGAACCAACCTAAGTGCACATCAGCCAATAAGTGGTTAAAGAAAATGTGGTATATACATATCATGGAATATTACTCAGCCATGAAAAACAATGAAATAATGTCTTTTGCAGCAACTTGGATGGAACTGGAGTCCATTATCCTAAGTGAAGTGTCTCAGGGCAGAAAAATAAATGCCATATGTTCTCACTTATAAGTAGGAGCTAAACTATGGCTATACAAGGACACACAAAGAGGTATAATGGACACTGGAAACTCACAAACGGGAAGGGATAGAAACATACCTGTTGGGTACAACGGACATTACTCAGATGATGCATACAACAAAAGCCCAGACTCCACCACTATACGATATATGCATGTAACAGAATTCAACTTGTACCCCCTAAATCTATTAAAATATAAATAAATAAAATATATTTCTATTAAAAAAGAAAATAGCTTAAAGAATATTAAGTGAATAATAGAACAAGTGATATATAAATTATCAAAATTCTTAAAAATAATACACGGTAATGAGGAAACACATAAACATGAGACTAGAATGACCAAAATTTGGAAAATTCTCAATTAAAATAGAACAGTTCTTGTAGAAGCTATTGGAAAAATGTGAATACTACCCTCAAGTAAGAGTCTCAGTTCTAGCAGTACTCAACTGTGGGGCAGGGAGGAATTTTATATCCCTGGGGACACTTATGTTATCTGGACACGTATTGGTTGTCATAACTCTTCCAGGGCAGGAAGGCAGGGCCTGGGTGGAGGTTGTGCTACCAGTGTCTAGCTGGAGAGGTGGTGCTAAATATGCTACGGAGCACAGGACAGCCCTGCGACAGTGAGCTGCCCAGCCCATGACATCAGCAGTGCCGAGGTGGAGAAACCCTGCTCTCCCCTGACTGGAAGTGCTGGAAGTGCTCCAGGGAATGACACTCATCTTCTCTAAAGGCCAGGGTCTATCTGACAAAGTTCATACATCACGTTATAATTGGCAATTCTTGTTGGGTGATTTACCCTTTGGTTTCAATTTCCTGCTTGTTTTAGACAAATGATTGGATTGTAAAGTAGCTCCTATTTTAACTTATAATTCAGAGGATGTCCCAGCAGTGAATCACAGTCCTGCCCTAGTCCTGTTATTACTAGATGTGAGGGCCTTTTGCTAACCTTTTTAAATCATTTCAGCTTTAAAAATGAACATGTGGGTGGATCTGATGAATGGATTCTGAGAGTTTACATTTTAACTCTTGAAACCATTTCATTACAGATTTTCCTATAATTTTTACCTTTCAACTTATTAATCATAACCTATATTTTACCTTAAAAATTCTTTCTGTAATTTGTCATGTGCAATTAACCAGGTGTGATGTCAGGACTCTGAGCCTCAATTCTTATCATTAGAGAAAGAATAGGGGTTTGGTTTGAAATTTACAAACTTTGGTTCATACTTGAAAACTTAGATTTCAGACTGATTACATGAGTTCATTATCTTGTCTCTTTCTCCTAAATATAAACTTCAGAAGGTAAACATTATTTCATTGATTATATCAATCACTGGTAAGATAGAAAATCAGAGTTTTACTATAATGAGCTTATCATGTGTGTGGTAAATAACTCCCTCAAGTAGAAAAGAATCAGGTACAGCTGTAAATTCACTTTTATAAAGGAATTAAAGAGTATTTAATTGTTTGTTTTCCTAGAATTACTTGAGTAGGAGAAGGAAAGGCCTTGGAAGCACAAAAATATTTACTAACAATTGACTCCTCACAAAATTAGCCTCTGTCCACAGACTCAGAGACTACTGTCTGTGTTGGGTGATGCGCATCTTAGCGAGGGTTCTGTGCTTCAACAATGCAAAGCAATTGCAGAGCCTATAAATCTTGCTCTAAAATGCAGGATTTTATAAAGCCTATTAAAAAAGAGAGAAAACTGCGCAAATTGAACATAAAGCTATTGACACATAAGGATCTAGTAAAGTCTGATGGGTTAACAATTAAGAGAAAAATAGACAAAAATGATTACAGATAGATGCTCCAGAAGAGAACAATTTAAATATCAAAGATGAAGAGAGGCTCTTGGGAAAATTGTTGAAGCCTTCAAACACTTTTACAGAAGTACCCATCGTGATTACCACACTGTGAAAGTCAAATATGAAAAAAAGGATACTGTATCCTCTACCATTCAAATTAGAAGACAATTATGCTTGCCCCAAATCAATCACTGCTTGATTCGTGCTGTGCTCATTCTGGCATTTTATGCATAGTTGCATTTATAACCTAAATGTTGTTAACTTTGGAATAAAATTTTGTAATTTTGGTCTCATTTTTCAAGATAAAGTTCCAATCAAACATTTCACTATTTGCTGTGAATTTTTGGTCCCCATTATAATTGCCTTCATTTAAAATGGTCTTTTTCCAGTGCAAGCATCATCTCCTGTAATAGGACAGCTATCACTTCTGGTAATAGAATCTCATAAAATGGTAGTGTTATAAGAATTGTGAGAAGCCATCAAGTCCACCACCCTTTTCCAAATTAAAAAAAAATCAAGACTGGATGGGATTGTTACCTGCCCCAAGGTTACAAACGAACTCTACAAAATTTTTAATGTAGTATAAAATCACTATTTGACTTATAATAATTTCTAGAAGGGTGATTCTTTTGAAGACCCTTTGATGACATTTCTGAATTTGAAATCATTTCTTCCTAGAAGAGCAATAAGTATAACTATTTTTGCCTGTATTTTTGCTAGTCCCCTTCATGTTTTCAGTAAAAGGGTGAAAGAATAGAAATTATGAATTCCACATCCACCTCTTCCTCTGGATTTGTTATTCTCTGCTCATCCTACAAATCTGTTCCAGCTCAGTGTTTATTTTTATTTTCTCCTTCACTTACTGTAATTTGTGGTGGATCATTATGCAATTAATTCAAATTACCAACATATCATTCTAGTAATCTTTTTTAACTACCTTAAAATGAATATGGTTCTGATTTGACAGGTTCTTGTTGTCTGATATAGGAAATCATATGAATAAATCTGCTTCTCTCATGCTCTTAGGATGATGACGATGTCTTGTTCCTACAGTGATTTTTTTTTCCCTCCCCACTTCCACCCCTCTCAGCATTCCTACCATCCATTTACCCCAGACCTCTCAAACTGGTGATCCATGAGTCAGAAAAGGCCTAATGTTTTCTCCCCCAAACCTATGTGATTTTTTAAAATATTGAATTGGTGGCCAGCTTCAAAAATTGGATTGTCTGTATAGAAATCCAGATTTCTAACTTTTCTTGGGAAAAAAATGGCAGATCTTGCAGTACTGTTTTGCCATCTGCACCAGTCAGCTCAGGCTTAGTAACAAGTGGCCCCTTTTTACCCAGCACACACTTTGCAGTTTACCTCAGGTCCATTAAGCTGTGTTGTTACCTGAAAAGACAAAATATCAGCTGTTATTTTCTATTTGTGCTTGTCTTTTTCTTACAGAAGAGTTAAAGTGAAATATTTCTTGTATTCATGTCCCTAGAGAAAGTAGGAAGATAAAAAAGACAGAGAGGGCTGCATGTTTCACAGAAAATGGGAGAGTACCTTCTGTCACTCATTTGTTTCTCCCAAGGCTCCTGCGGGCCCTTGAGTTGACAATCCCTGATTTTGCCTGTTGCTCCGACAACATTTAGTGTTTGTATTAGTCAGGGTTCTTCAGAGAAACAAAACAAATAGAAGATATATACATATGGCAGGGGGATTTATTACAAGTGATTGACTCGTGTGATTATGGAGGCTAAAAAGTCCCAGGATCTTCCATCTGCAAGTGGAGACCCAGACAAGCCAGCGGTATGGTTCCAGTTTGCATCCAAAGACCTGAGAACTGGAGAGCTGGTGGTGTAAGCTCAAGTAGGGGTCTGAAGGCCTGAGAATTAGGAGTGCTGAGGGCGGGAGAAGATCAATGCCCCAACTCTGGCAGTCAGGCAGAGAGAAACAGTGAATCCTCCCTCACTTTTTTGTTCTATTCAGGCCCCCAGTGGATTGGATGATGCCCCCCAAGATTGAGAATCTACTGAGTCCACCGATTCAAATGCTAATCACTTCTAGAAACCTTCTCACAGATACACATAAAAATAATGTTTAACCAACTATCTGGGCATCTCATGCATGGCCCAGTCAAGCTGGCACATAAAATTAGCCATCACAGTGTTCCTGCATGTGGATGGAGCATATCAATCAATACGTGAATTAATGCAGAAGAAAAGAGTGTACACGCTTTGCATACCAAAGAGGCATGGCGGCCTGGATATTCCACCAAATGTGTGGAAGTGCACACCATGAATCTTAAAACCAAGAAAATTTCCTACTGGACATGATGTATGATTATCAGATTGCTTATTCACAGTCTCATGCCCTTGAACCCAGGGAGGTCTGGGATCTGTCAGAAATGAAAAGAAGGCAAGGCAGCACAAGTATCTCTCTTGTATTTAGAGTTTTAAGAATCATCCTGGATATATTCACTTATTTTCAACTTCCTTCCCTCCTCCTTTCATATGCTTATCACGAGGAGGTCTCATGCTCTCTTAAACTGATTTAAGCTTAAATGGAAGCATTTGCCGGTTCCATCTTGATAAGAGCAGACTCTAATGCCTTTTTCCTCTTCCCAAGCAAAGATATCTATAGAATGCATGAAACTGTTGATAGCTGGTCTCAATTCCCTAAAGGACAGACTGGTCCTTTACTTACCATTCTACCTTGGGGGCTACACTGAGGATCTCAAAGGTCAAGTCCCTAATCAAAGCTTTAGTGGAATATTTTAAAATACAACCAGTAACTGCCCAGACAATGGCCATGCCAAGGGAGTTAAAAGCTCTTTGGCATGTTTATATCTGAACCTCATCTATTAACCTCAAGGAAAGGTAATGAAACTTGCACTCGAGAGAGATGATATTATCTACTTCAGGATAAATCTATTTAATGAATAAGTAATAAGCAAGTTTTTAAAGAAAATGAAATTCCTGGGGACTCTTAGAAAATTTAAAATCGCAATTTGGGAATGTGTTTACCATATAACTATGAAAATGATAATTAGCCCACAATTTCTGAGCCGGAAAGTTCCTTCATTACTAAATAATGCACTAGAAAGAAAACAAACCACCACTGCAGAAATCTGCAATGACCAACATTGATTAAATATGGATTTCTGGAACTTTGTTTTAACTAGCTGTATTAAAACGTCCTTGTCACAATATTGAACGGTAATGAAGACACCAGGAAGGAAGTGTGGAAAAGAGAGAAATGAACCACCTCTGTCTTCAGTGAACTGTAGGATCATGAAAGGGACAAGAGACGGTGAACTATGGTGAGGGAGTGTAATTTGTGTGTGTTTGCCTGTTTATACTCGGGTAAGACAAAGATTAAATGAGAGCGCATATTAATGCCTTTCTTAAACATTTTTAGACACCTCCCTGCCCCACCTATTACTTACCGAGAAAATTTGGCATTCCTCTGTCACTCAAGACCCTTTGCCACCTGGCTGTCACTTCTCTGCTTTAAACGTTTTCTGAACTATTCCCCTCAGGAGGTAGTAAAGCCTAGTGCTTAAGAATCTGTGTTTAACTCCTAATTCTACCATCAACCAGTTGTGAGACTGTATATAAGGTTACACTATTTGTTTTGGCCTCAATTTCTCCATCTGTTAAAAAGGGTTATTCACCATAGACTCAAACAAGGATTAAATGAGATCGTCTGTGTCTTGTACTTAACTCCATGCCTGACTTAGAGTAGGCATACCAGGAACGAAGCTATTATGGAGCGAAACTGAGCTTTTCTCTGTTCCCTGGCAGTGACCCACCTTCAGAGTTTTGTATATATTAGTCCTTCCTGCTCAAAGGCTCTTGCCACCTCATCTCTTCGGGTCCAAACCCATCCGTCAAGTGCCTCTCCAGAAAGCTTCCCAAGTCCCCACCTCCTCTGAAGGTCACGGTTCACATCTCCCGCCTCCTCTTCTGGTTCTCCGAGGAGACACACTCAGCAACTGGTTGTCAACTCTGTGAGCTCAGGAAGCAAGCCCCTGCCACCTTCCTGAGAGCCCCAGGGCCAGCCCCAGCGTGTGACACACATCGGGTGCTAGATAAATGTTAGGTGATGGGAGAGGCCGAGAGAGGGAAAGGAGAAATGAAGGAGGAGGCTGGGAGTCAGAGAAAGAGGAGGCAGATGGAAAGTGAGAGCACAAATGCGCCCCAAGCAGCCAGCCAGGGGAGGCCCAGGAAAGAAGGAGCGAGTGGGAGAGAAGGGACAGCAGCAGATGAGAGGTATGTGGCTGTGACGTCCCCTCCATGGCTGCCGCCGCCAGAGAGCAAAT